>NW_019385090.1:144436-177083 GCF_000671375.1 Centruroides sculpturatus
GTGTGAGATTAGCCGGGGGTACACTAATTCGTTAGTACCACTTAATCGGCCTATTCCGTGAGAATAGTTCCCCGAGTTTCGAATCGTAAGATCCGATCGTAAAAAGTTTACATAGGAGAGCGTATAAAATCAGATCCGAACTGCGAGGTTCAGAAGTTCGTCAGGTTCCCGACACCAGTTTGTCAATTTATCGATGCGCGGACAAACACGCGTAGGCGATCTGATTCGAAATAAATTGAGGAGACATTCTTACAAAATAAAACAAGAGTAAATTTAATAAATCTCAAACAAACGAATACAAATAACCAAATACAACGATTATATGACAAGCTATAGACTAGGACTGAATCTATGCTAATGCGCGTTCGAGAGAGAGAGCTCACAAAATGATTCTAAACATACGACCTGTTAGTTGTCGTCTTTGTTCTGTAGATATAGGACACCTTGTAGATAGGGTTCATATTACTTTCGTATGGGAGATCAATTCGTGCACAAAATATAAAAATACCACTTCTTCTAAGTGTAGACTCGGGACTTAGTCTATCGGACTCCGTTATGGGCGTTGGCCATCAGGAGGAGAACTGAGTGGAGTTTATATGCTTCGGATCTGTCGAAGAACTCCCCGAATTCTGACTAATTTCTCCTTTTATTTCAAAATTTTCGTCCAATCATTGGCTTGAACTTCGTTCATGTGAGCGGATGAAAGGGGAAGCGAAGAGGGGTCGAAAGTTCCCATCTAAGCGAGATTTTTAACGGATAACGGAAAAACAGAGGATGTTCTCTTCTTGTGAAAGGAAATAACATTTGTTATCTGGTTTTTCCCACGTCTAAAACAATATTTTTTTCACAAAAACGAAGTAATATTTCGGGTCTATATTTAAACATATTTAATAAAAATTCACAAATTAGACCCAGGGCCTTTCGGATGTCACAATTGCTAGTTCTCTAGTTTACTCGTTACTAGCATTTATAATTTTCTTTTTCATATTTTTAAAATTAAACCTTTTGCCATTTTATAATAATTAAAAGTATGAAAAATTTATATAACAAAATCTCATAACAGATGGCGCCACACACAATTTTATTTATTATAATGTACTGTAATTAAAAATATAAAAGTTATCTTCTAAATAAAATCTCACAACAGCCGAGAAAGTTACGCGGCTCGTTGCTATTGATAGACGGTTTTTAATAATAACAGTTACATTTCTTGAAGCGAACGATCTTTTTCTCACTTTCAATATAGAAAGATCGATGTTTGATTGTTTGGTTTAAAATACATACACGATATTTTCTATAGGGTCAGGTAAATTCATAAAATTCGCTTATTTAATATACAAGTTACTTTAACGTTTACGTAACTAAACTATAACACGCATATTTAATATAACCAACGTTCGATGACGTCAGGTAACCGCTTTTAAAATGACGTCAAATTAACGAAATATTACGAAATTTAGTAAAAATTGCGCTGTCGGTCAATCGGAAAATTCGTCGGAAAATACTGGACGAACGAGAGGAAGGATTTCTTCTAGTTTTGGGGGGTGGCGAGGTAAAGATGACGTTCGATTATAGAAAATCTCGCTTCTAACCCCTCGTGGAGAATGGAAACCGAAGGCGGAGGGTGGTAGGGAGTCTCTCGATCCCAATCCGTCATCACTCGGGGGATAAAAACGTAAAAAATACAGATATTTAGCCTTAAAATTCAAAAAGAATCCATTACGTCAATCGCATTCGAATTCGTTACGCGCTTTTTAATCTCTATGGAAACGGCAACAATTGCCGTTTCTATGGAAACGCGTATTGTTGCAACACGATTTTGCACGTTGCACTTTGCACGTTTTTCGCTTGCCGAACGGACTCTGGTTTTTGCTCTGATTTCTGCCTTTTTTCAGTGGTTTTTGCTACCGGAACGTGGTTTTGAGAAGACTTGTGGACGCCGACATTACACCAAGTAAGATTTTAATTAGAATTTAGCTAGCTTTAAGATTTTATTTTCGTTTCGTTTAGTGCAACTTTCGGAGACGACATCGGCCGACTCGGACTTTGCATATTTGCGTTTAAATCTGCCGTCGCTTGTGTTTTTCGTTTGAATTACCATCCGAAACGCATCTCTTTCGACTTTTAAACCAGCCGCCACATTGGAAAGCGACCGAAGCGCCGAAAACGACGGACGCAAAGGATTAAGTATTTGTTCATTGGTTTATTTTCGTAATTAATTAATTTAGATTATATTTTATAAACACGGTCAAAGAATAAGGATTATTTGCAAATATCTTATTTATAGAAATTCAATTAAAACTTATTTAATACTAACTCTAAATACGAATTGCGTATCGTAATTTTAACTAAAATATACACTCGAAACCGGATGGACCGAAGGATACACGGAGACCGCATTCTGAAGCATGACACGTTCCTTCGACACATCCGGGACGTCAAAAATTTCGCCCTTTCACCTCCGACTTCTCCATTGAATCTACGTATTAGTTACAACGCTTTTCAATGGCTTACTTTGCGAGAATTAAATTGTCTGCAGCTGTGCGACTTAAAACACAATCTAATACACTTAACAGTTATCTATACAGGCTGGACACAAAGAATTCTTTTCCTTAAGCTGTTTGTCTCTTTCCACAATGCGGTCTTTTCCGAGTGCAGTCCATCTTCCACACTTACGTAACCCTCTGCAAATGCTTTGTGCCACTTAAACGTTCGTGTCCCGGCTGCGGGCACGTCTTGTGTTTTCGTCGACTCTCGTACGGAATTTCTTCGCACGAAACTCTCTTAAATGCCATCGTTGCGGTTAGGTGACGCACGTTAGGGTAAATTGCTCTAGAACGAAACACTCGTTACGACTTGGGCTCGAGATCGAGTACGAGTGCCTTTTGCGCATGGCTACGTGCGGCGTGTCTTTACTTTTCTGTCGTACAAATACAAATTACACGTAAGAGTTTATTCGTTCCGGGTCGGTCGTCTCTACTGCAAATGCAATTCGAACGTTCTAGCAATTTCCGGTAGGATCTAACGCGAGCTCTGTCGTGAGTATTATCTTGTACTTTTTCTGCGTTAAGTATATCCGAGACCCATTAATATATATATATATATATATATTTTTTGTTTCTTTACAGAATGAAGAGCTGGCGGTTTTGGCGTTGGCTGCGGCCCAAGAAGATGAAGAAGTGTGAAGGGCGTTCTCCTTCCGCAATCGATGAAGAGAGGGTCTTTTCCCCCTTTGAGCGGGGAGAGGAACTCTCTTCCATCGATTGCGGAAGGGGTTCTTCCTTCACGGGATCGCCTTCGGGAATAGCGGATGTCGACAGCATTCTCTGTTCCGCGTTGAACGGAGAGGAGACATTTCGCCATTCGGACGTGTTCCGAAAGGTGAAATGTCTCCATGTTGACGACATCATCTTTGACGCACTGGGAGGGGAGGAATGTTTCGATCATTCCTCCCTTTTCCAACGAGTGGGATCCTCTCGTTCGGTGTGGGCAAAGATGGAAAGGAAAAAGCGTCGCTTCGTAAGAGAAGTGAACGACTTTTTCCTTTGCTATTTCTGAAGGATATTACTAACCTAGGATAAGAAGGCAAGAGGTTTTTTTCGTTTGTTTTTTCCTCTTGTCATACTAACAACATTTAAATTTAAGGTTTTAGTTTCAATTTACTAACGTAGGATAAGAAGGCAAGAGGTTTTTTATTTTTTATTTTTTCCTCTTGTCATACTAAACATTGAAACTAAAATCTTAAATTTAATTTACTAATCTAGATGTAAGTAGACAAGGGGTTTTTAATTTTTTTCCCCTTGTCGATCACACTAGATTATTAATTCACATCCACGCACATAAACAACAACATCCCTCACGCTGAAACACACAGTTCAAACAACGACACATTCGTCGCATCCAATCACCAACGATTCCATTCACGTGCATTATAAACAACACCGTTCACAACCCGAACACGCTTCCCAAAATCCAACCTCTGGGTCCACGTCCCGGGAAGCGGTAACGTCGGTCGCAATGGCCGATGGCCAAAGAGGCTCTGGTAACAATTTACTTTTGATATTAAAATCTGAATTTGAATTGTTATAACGAAATCACTTACTTGTATCCAAATATTTTTTACTGATTATATATATATATACACACACACACACACACAAGGAATCTGACAATGTGACCATCTCGGTGACACGGCCACCTTCCTATAGTGGGCAATTTTATTTGGCTTGAAATTTACTTGATAGATTTTAGGGATATTTTTTCTCTCTGTATAGCAATCGCCTGCTTATTGTGTAATGCGACCACTGTTAGATTTGGTTTTCCTGAAATATAACCTCTTAAAATGATCACTTTACAGAAAAAAGATGGTGGTTTGTGGGGTTTTGGCGACCCGCACGGTGTGGACAAGAAGAAATTCTACTTGCAGGTCAACATCTGCCTACTACATATTGTAGTATTTTCCATTATCAGAAGTTGCTTCAATATGGTAATACGGCAGCTACCGTGAGAAACTAAAATCAACCCACATTTATTTAATGTTCTGAAAACTGAAAAAGTAGAAATAATTTCCTTACATCTGAAAGCTGCTTTTAAATGTTTTTTAAGGTAAGCATCTAACTTTCTGGGCACTAGTGATATAAAATCCAGCCCAAAGTTTATAAATTGTTTAAGCTGTAAAAATCTGAGACGTCTAGCAATCTTGTTGAAGCAGAATTTGGAAAATATCAGTAGAAAACGTTGTTCTATACTGTGTACACCATTTTATTCACGACGTGTTGTAGGAATTAATGTTTTTTTTTTTTTTTTTAAATTAATATTCTCTGCACTGTTGGCACTAACAGGGCCATCTTATAGCAGGCCCATTATGGGTTCGAGCCAGGCTCACAATGGTGCGACCGGATGGTGTAGGACGGGGTTCGACATATCCGAACGAACCACGCCCCGAAAAATTCCTGGGAGTTTCTTGACTCGTTCGGATTCGATCCAGGTTCCCCCAGAGCGGTAGGCTGATACCTTGACCTCTCAGCCATCCGGCCGTCGATAGGAATTTAAGAGTAACATATATTGAGGACACTCTGTATTTAATAATAGATGGAATTTGATCCAATGATTTCTCTACCTTCAAATTAGCAGTCTTGTTCCTGTACATCATACTTTTCTTTTAACAATTGAGTTGTGCCGGCATCCATCTAACATCTTTCTTTCTTTCTTTATCTTTATATTAGAGAAAAAGAAAAGAAAGAAAGATCCAATAATCTACAATAGTGTCTTATATCAGGAGTGACGGTAATGACTCCCCGGCAAGTGAAAAAGCCACTGACTGACTTCACATACAGGAATAAGAGTTGCCGATTTTCGAGAATTCATTTTTCCGTCTCCGAAACACCTGTAGTAATTTCGAGTATCTCGTCTCGTTCGAAGGAAGATTGTTTTTTTAGGTAGTATTCAAAATTTCAAGATTTTGTATAAAGTCGTTTCCGAAATATGAGCAATCGAAAAGTACAAAAATCTCCAAATAGCTGTATTGTCTTCTTGTTCTTCATCCTGCACTGCAGACGCTCGTAGAGAACAATCACTGGGTCTACAAAGCTTAAATTTTCGACTTAAGGATTTCTCATTATCAGTGAGGTACTGGCGAAACTTCCGGTCGATAGGTCAAAGTTTACGGGTGTTTCCCGCAGAGCTAATTTAGTTTTACGGCTTAATTTTATGCTTATAAGTAAATTGCATGGAAACAGATGAATTTTATTCAAAGTTACAAAAGCTCAAATTTATGACAATTAAAACTTTATATAACGATTTTACTAAACGGCGTTCAGTAACATGGCTATAATTTAAAAGATATTTTGATATAAACATAAATGACGTCGTTTCGTTACATTATCGTTTATAACATCAAAGTTGACGGCAATTTCCTCTATAGCGATTTTGCTACATTGTATGATTATAGGCCTGTACAATAACGTATAAATGGACTATCTATATTCATGCCGTTCTTATCCCGAACAGTTTGTAGATATCTATCCTTTTCGAATGCTTGAGCTGAGGCAGTTCTATCACACAGTGTGGTAGTCACCTACGACAAGGCCCTCTGTTTCATCTATGAGGAGATAGCCCGATGTAGTAAGCACAGAATTCTAAGGAGAGAGGAAATTGTAGGGTTTTAGAAGAACTCTACAATTTCCTCACTCCTTAGAAATGGAAAAGACGCCATCAAGAGAAAATAGAGACTTGACCGAAACAACTTGAAAGGTTAGAAATGTGCAAAGTCTTCGGGAAAAGAACGGTAGTTAACTTCAAGGAGACAGACTCTATTTCGTCAGGCTGGAGAGCATATAAAAAGTTATAGGTAAAGGTTTGTTATTCCATTAATAAGACTAGTAATATTTATCACGTCTTTCTTAATTATCCACAAATTATTCACTTAATTATCCATTATAACGCGACTAAGATTAAAACAGTTCTCTTTATTTCGCTTATTTAATTACAGTGGCTAGAATAATATAGTGCAATGTTTTCCAAAGTGGTTCCTACGGACTCCTGGCATCCGTGGCAAATTAAAATTAATTTGGGGGTGCAAGGACAACATCAGGAGGTTTACAAACGGTTAAATAAAAAGTAAAATAATTATGATCCATTTTTATTATTATGAAAGTTAAAAATAAATAGTAATAAATAAATTGGTATTCATTTTTAAGTTCTGATGTAAACGTTTGTTCTGTGAATAGTTATTGCTGGAAAAATACAAATGGTGTTTTTTATTTTTTATTTTATCGTCAAATCTCAGGTTATTTATCCAAAAAAAAACTGTTAATTTAAAAGTCACATATTATCAAAAACAATATTAAAAATATAAACGACTTGTTAATAATGTTTTATTTAAAATATACTCATTTATTGAGTACTAAATAGTTATTTTTATGTTATAAATGTAATTTTTAATTTTAACAATATTGTGACCGAAGGGTCGGCACCTCTTCGATGCCCTGTCAAGATGACACCACCGCATCTCGGCTGACACGGAAGCCGCGCTAACTAGGTCACGCAAGCGATCAGATTCAGATGGAGGGAGAGACAGCGCATCGGAAGTGACTTACTCAAGAGACGGGTAGATAGATAGATAGGTGATAGATCCTGGCCGCATTGAAAAGCATAGTCAGCGAAGGAAGGGAAGGAAGGGGTTGAAGAAAGGGGAAGAGAAAGAGGAAGGATGAAGATTACATGTGCGCCATTGCTGAGCGTAAGACAATAGATATAAAGGGGCCCGTGCACGGGAAAGCACATAATTGGTGAAAGAGTGTACATGAGATAGCGCGACAAAATATATACAGAAGATAACGAACCACACAGCGTGATTTTACACAGCTGAACGGCAAAAGAAAAGGAGGCCTGTAGGGCCCCCTACCAGCGACAAAATATCACAGCTAAGATTGTTCGTATTGGTAGAGTCCACTTAATGGTGAGTCGATCTGCTGGAGATGAGCCTTGTCACAAAGTTTGCAAAGGCTTTGTAATAGAGATTATTACTGATGAGGAGGCTCGGGTTACAAGGCCAAGTGTCGTTGTTTTTTAGAATGGTGGATATGAGTTTCATCCTTTCTTCCTCCATGCCCTCACAATGGTAGAGGAGATGCTCAGGGGTCTCATCCTCCAGTGGGCAGCTGCTACATTTTCCGTCGCCCTTCTTTAAAAATCTTGCAAGATAGTAGTTGAAGTTCCCGTGCCCGGTCATGAATTGTGTCGTGCAGAAGTTAGGGTTGAAGTTTGTAGGGTTCGGCCTGTCCACCCTGGGAATGAATGAGCTTGTACGTCCACCTACCTGTGTCAGAAGTGTCCCATTCACTTTGCCATTTGCTGTTAACATAAAGCTTCAGGGCACTGGAAATCCATGTCACAGGGATAGAGGAGAAGTAGATGTCATTAAGCCTCCAAGGGGCTACCTTAGCAAGCTGGACTGCCCGCTCATTCCCAGGACAACCGGAGTGGCCCTTCACCCAATAGAAGTTAATATCCTTTGAATGTTGCAGCTATTGGAGAAGCCCAAGAATGTCATTAATAATTGGGAGAAGAATGTTCTTGTTTTTAATCTGGTGAAGGGTCATCCGGCTATCTGTGAAGATGTTGATGCTTCTGCATTTGATGATATTCTGGAGAGACTGAGTATATTCCAGAGCTTTCAGAATAGCAAGCGACTCTGCTTGATTGTTGGAGCAATTGTCATCTAATTTGTAGTAGGCTTGTTTAAAGATTTTCTCTTTGCTGTCTCCAATAACAAAAGAACACCCGACCCCTTTATCGGACCTAGAGCCATCTGTAAAAATATTGAAGGAGGCAGAAATATGATCAGGATAGAAGACAACTTTAGCTTGAATGTTAGTAGCAGGGTGTTGCAGATAGTGTTTGAACTTCCTGTCCAAGCTGTTGTTGGCTATAATGTTAGCAAGGTCCTTAATGTTAGGGGGAAGGATGGTATGAGGATATATTATTTTAAGGTTGGAGGAGATTTCTTCATCCCTATTGATGTTGAGTAGATAAAATTTCCAAATCTTCATTTCTACCAGAAGATCAATTGGAGGAAGCCCAGTGACGGCGAGAAGGGCATACGTGGACGTAGTTCGATACCCTTTGGCTATAGGTATGGCTGCCAGCCTTTGAACAGAGCGAAGTTTCCCCCTGATGTGGACCCTCTTAGCTGCCCCGCCCCAGATCTCGCACCCATAAGTGAGAGCTGGGACCATAGCACCTCAGAGACGGATAACGTAACAACTATTTAATGGGTAATTATAGACCATACAGGACATACAACATTTCGATCTTAACGATACTAGATTTTATCAATAAATACATGGGGTTCGAGGTTATTAGATATATAAAATGAACATTAAATTGGACATAAGATTTCGGTTACAGTTCCGCGGTTCTCGAGAGAGAGAGAGTTTACAGAAGTTGCGCGTGACGATAAATACCTTGAGTTTTTAGTGATTCGCTAGTAGGTCTGGAGGGCGGAGGCATTTGACGACGAAGTTAGTCCAGTTAGGTAATCAAGTATTTTGGTTCGATGTTAATCCAGATAATAGGCACTTAATAAGTCCGATGGACGACAAAGTTACTCCAGTGAAAAGCACAACGCACACGGAAATAGATACGGAGCTTGAGACTGAGCTCTTCTAGGACGGGGCGACGACTGCGTCATTTTGTTGTTCTGTTCTAATGTTGTACTGTTGAAATCGAGATATTAGGTCGAAAGGTGATGAGGAAGCGTCGTTACTAGGCTTGAGAACTTAACAGATGTTTAGCTCCCAGGTGTAAAAGTTGACAGTTATTTAACGAAAGTATAACTACGATGTGATATTAGGAGATAATGATATATACTGAAAGTCTGGATTCGGATCCTCACAATATTAATTTTAAATATGTTCTATATTTAAAATTAATATTGTGAGGATCCGAATCCAGACTTTCAGTATATATCATTATCTCCTAATATCACATCGTAGTTATACTTTCGTTAAATAACTGTCAACTTTTACACCTGGGAGCTAAACATCTGTTAAGTTCTCAAGCCTAGTAACGACGCTTCCTCATCACCTTTCGACCTAATATCTCGATTTCAACAGTACAACATTAGAACAGAACAACAAAATGACGCAGTCGTCGCCCCGTCCTAGAAGAGCTCAGTCTCAAGCTCCGTATCTATTTCCGTGTGCGTTGTGCTTTTCACTGGAGTAACTTTGTCGTCCATCGGACTTATTAAGTGCCTATTATCTGGATTAACATCGAACCAAAATACTTGATTGCCTAACTGGACTANTTTATATGTTTTTCTATTGATAATTACTTTAAATTAACAAATAAAACAAATTTCTAAACCACATTAATTAATAATCAAACTATAAATTAAATACTTTTTTACCTGTGAATTTTTCTTGGGAATTGCATTTGATTGTTCATAAATGTCATTTTGTCTAATTTTATTTTGTTTTTAATGAAATTTTTTCTAAAATTGTTTAATTTTATTGACAGGGAATAAAATTAAATTCCTAATAAAACTAACAATTTTAGATAATTGTTTAGTTTTATTGGCAGAGTTGAATTTAAGAGGATACCGAGGGTTTCCTAGAAAAAATTTCTCCCAACGAAAAATGTCTGAACTCAACACTGTAGAAGTAGTGCCCTAATTCAAAATTTCTTGGCCACATGAAGTTACTGTCAAAAAATTATTCACTGTACAAATATAGAATTCCCTCTGCACAATTCAAAATTCCCATTACACAATTTGTGTCCAGTTTCACGTTAGAGTATGCGCTGATTTCCAGAATTGGTGTAGACCAGGGTTCCCCAAACTTTCCAAGAGGAGATAATTCTGACAAGAAAAGTGAGCCGGAACGATTTAATATCACGTATACGTGTGTGTGTAAATTAAAAATAATAATAATAATAGAACTTTATTAAGAAGTAAGAAAATATATTAAACACAAATATCGTTTGATTAAAAATTGCAGGGACAAATAAATTTAAACTTAGTCAATTTATTTAAAAAAATACTCAAGAGGAACAATGCATAAAAAGTGTCCTCAAACTTCTCACATTAGGAAAATTAGTCTCAAGTCGACCTTTCTTTAGACGCTTGTGTCTAGAGATGGCTGGTTTACGATAGCTTTGCTTCAAAGCGTTCAACTACTTTTATTAACTTTTTTTTATACTTAAAACGTTTTTGTCAGTTTAATTAGATTTCTGTGTTGTTTTGATTACATTTTCGTTTATTTATATAAAGTGATTTTATCGAAATAAACGTTTTTCGATTTAAACTGTTACAAATTTGTTTTCTCGTCTGAAAAATCCAGCAACGAGTTGCTTAACTTTCCCGGCAATCTTTTCCAAAGGTTAATTTTGAGGGTAGGAATGGAGTTTATTAAAAAAAAACTGTAAACGCTAATAACGAGTAAAATCGTCATTAAGTCCTACCCTACTCGAGATATGACACACGACTCCTCTTTATCATTCCACCCCGTTGACCTTTAACCACCAAAATTTAATGGCATCAATTTCCCTAATACACACTTCCCGGCAAAATTTCAGAAATGTTCAACAAAAAGCACAAGAGTTATTAAGCTTCAAACAGGGTGAACAAAATTGTGTCCCCCCACACATGAACATCCATACCTACAGAAAACCCCCGATTTTTTCCCCCATTTCTAAACGAGTCCAAAAATGTAAAAATCTTGTGGGGATCATTTTTTGCCCGATTGCCATACTTTCCCCTCTGTTATATATCACAGAACTAGGAAAGTAAAATAAATTTAAATTCTCCTCCTTTATTAGATTAAGAAATTCGATAGGATCCAAATAAATATTCAGAAAGTTTTTATTTCTTCATTGATTAGATACATGCTTTCCTCTCAATAAAACCAGTAATATCACATGATCATATAATGAATTTACATAAAATATTAACGTAAATTAACGTTTAAATCTTAATTTGTATTTTATAAAACACCTTAAATGCAAATATAATTTCACATAATATGCATCGATATTTCAGAACCAGTAAAAAGGTTGTTTTAAAAGAATTATAGGAGCAGGAATGTATCTATTTATTATTACCGGATCAGGAATTCTTGCTTTTGTTGGTCTGTTAAAATGGCTTCTTTTTATGAGTTCAGTTGCTTTTTCAGCTATCATTACAGATATTACATCGGTATTACCGGACGGAATAGTTGGCATAATGGATGCATCCACAACTCTAAGTTTTTTAATTCCTTTAACTCTGAAATATTACGTTTTTAAATAAATTTATGTTTATAACTTATTTATATTAACGCCTTAGTGACCACTAAAATGATATGTATGATTTTCTAAATAAATAATTGGATTTTACCTTAGTTCTGGGTCGACTACTCCAGTGGAATCATTCCTAGATGCCATTTTACAGGTTCCAACAGGATTATTCTGCGTATTACTTAAAACACGAGCTGCACAGGCTAAATAAGGATCACTATAATGTGGGAAGGATTCGCATCTCGGAACGATGGTACTAAACAAACTTGCTTTTAATTTCATAAGAGCCGGAGTTCTTGACAGTTTTATAGCAAACTTCATTCCTAGATAAACCAAACATCATTTATAATACTTCCATAGAATTAATTAATTAATATAGTATAATAAAAATTGTCTTTACCGTTGACCAACATTTCTATATCTTTTGGATGAGTTAGATATTGAGGATTAATTATTGGAGCTTCGTAAGGATTTTTCGACTTAATAGTAACGTAACCTCTACTATAAGGTCTTAGAAGTGCAACAGAAACCATAAAATTTGGAATCGATTCGTAATGGTCGAAAATGTTTTTGTACACCTTTAAAGTAAGAATTATATTAAATATTAATAGAAAATAAAGATTTTATTTTAAAATAAAATAAAAATACTTCGTCTGTAAGTCCTAAAGCTTGTTTCATTTTTAATCCATCTTTTTTTGTACTAATTCTAGAATTCGTAAAAAGTAACTGTAGATCCGGCCAATCATCTTGTAGAGATCTCAATGGAGAATTGATGTAAGCCATTCCTAAAGCGTTTTTGAAGGTGGCTAATGGACCTATTTATTAAAAGAAATAAATAAATTCTATTAATTAAATTAATACTATTAAACATTATTAATATTTTATATAAAATTTACCGGTTCCATTAATTAAAAATTTTAAATAATCATCTTCAGAAATAGTCTTTTCTATAGTTTTATTTACAGAAAAGAAAAGAACTTCTGCAACTATGTGATCCTGAAGATTGTGTCCGACTGGTAAATCAGCAACAACTGGTATCTAGGAATAATAAGTTATTATTATTATTATTATTTGAAGTAATGATTATAATGATAAACTATTGATTTAAATTAATAAAAGGTCAAATAAATAGCGAATCATCAAGTCTAAAATTTTATTAGTCAATTAATTCATGAAACTTAAATAGAATGCTAAGAAAAAATATATATATTTACTTACAGATAAACTTTTAAGTTGTTCAGCTGGTCCTATTCCTGATAGCATCAATAACTGAGGCGTATTAATTGCGCCTGCAGAAATAATAATTTCTTTCCTAACTTTAACAATTCTACTTTCGTTTTTATAGTGAAATTTTACACCGGTTGCAACTTTTTCTGAATTGATTAAAATCTGAAATTATAAAACAAAATATAACTCCATATACTATAATTAGATAAATTTAAATTTCAAATTGTAATTAAAAATTAATTTACTTCTGTAACGAAGGCTTTCGTGATTATTTTTAAATTAGGTCTTCCAGCCGCAGAACGTAAAAATGCTGTTTCCGAGCTGCACCTTTTACCATTTCTAATTGTTCCTTGCTGAAGACCGAATCCTAAAATATAAAACTTTTTACTACAAGAATTTTTTCATTTAATAAAATAATGAGTCTTGGATTTTACCTGTTTGTTTGGGACCATTGAAATCTACAATATCGTAACCAGACTGTATTCCTGCTTCCAGAATGGCATTTGTTATGGTGTTATTTGGAATTACAGACGATACAGTTAATTCGCCTTCACTGTTGTGGTATTCTACAAAACGAGTTTACACTGTTCAGGGCTAGTTTTTTAATTTTATGTTTGAAACAATCTATGGCAGTGTTTTTCAACCTTTTCTGATCGCGAACCGGTAAAATTATTCAAAATTTTACGTGGACCAAGTAATTAAATGTAACTATGAATTATGCTTATTTATTAAGTCTATGTATGCTTATCTGGAATTGTGGTATGTAACAAAGTACTTACAGTATAGAGTTACTGTAAGTACTGTACTTTGTTACATTTAATTACTGTACTATTTAAATGTCACCCGTAATCAATTGTACCAGCTTCAGTACGGTTAAATATTTTTCTGCGAACCCGCGGCGGTGGAAAAAACACTGATCTGTGGCACAATGAATTCATCAAAGCTTTTGTAAAGCATTTGAAGTAGAAAATAATATTCGTATTCACTTGAATTAACTGTTAAATACTAATTCATATTAAAATATATTTTGTTTAAAATGTTAGGTCTGTATTTAAAAACTATTTACAGATTTATTTTTAATTAATTCAAAATAATTATAAATAGGTACGCATTTATCTATATGTTATAGATAAATGCATACCTATTCTGATATTTTATTAATGATAATATCCTATAAGGTTAAATATTCCTTAATTAATCTCCTTATTTAGTATTTTTATTTAATACCTTTATTAAAAAAGTTTGGATCAGTATTTCCTTCAGATTTCAAAAAATATGGAAGAACTTCTTTCCAACTCCATCCAGTAGCACCTGCTTTTGCCCATTCATCATAATCTTTTTTATTTCCACGCAAATAAAACATGTTATTAATAGAACTGCTTCCTCCTAATGCTTTCCCACGAATCCAAGTGCTTCTCTGAAAAAAATTGGAAACTTAATTAAAATGATAATTTTAAGTTTCAAATTACATCAATTTAATCCAATGTAAAACTTACCTTATCCTTCATACCCAAGAAAGAATGAGTTTGAGGTACTGTTTTATATTGCCAGTCAAAACGGGAATGTTGCAAATTTTCAGCTAATGCAGGAATTTCGTTCATCAAACTGGGAATATCCCCAGCTTCTAGCAACAGTACATTATTGATTTTATCTTCTGAGAGGCGATTTGCCACCGTCGCTCCCGATGATCCTGCTCCAACTTAATATATAATTTATTTTTAATTTTTAATTCTATTTAGCAATTAATTACTTAAATCTTTTTTTTTAATTTAGCAGTTAACTTGCCTATAATGTAGTCATATTCGGAAGCACTCAGATTTGATCGGAAAAACATAAAAAGCAAAATAAATACATGCCAACGATGATCTTCCATTGTCTTATTGTGATAATAGTCAATATAGTAATTTCTTAAATACTAAAAGTAAGACAAAATTGGCCAATCAGAGACAGAAATAATCATTGAATAATTTGAAAAGCGTTAGGTTTAGAATTACAATTTCTACAATTAAATGCAAGAATTAAATTTCATAAATATTTATAGTGTCAAATCGTGTAAAACAGTAAGTAGAGATACTTACTGTTTTACACGATTTTATGATCAATATAATTAAGGTATGTATAAAGTTAACATTTGAATCGAATTTAGTTATTTAGAAAAATGCAATTATATTTTTTAACTTTGAACTTACAATTATGTATATTTTTTCCAACACAAAAATTTATCAACGTCGGTCTACAAGCTAATACAAGCAGTTTCTGTAATTGTGTTTTATAAACTATGTTATAAAATATTGAAATTTCATTTAAGAAAAGAAAAAAATATGTTTGTTTATTTCGAAATGAAAAAACAATATATAAAATTCAGTTAAAGCATTAATTGTTCTTTATAAGTATTTATTTGGCAAAGTAAAAATCGACATACAAATTATTTAAAACCTATATTTTAAAATAGGCCTCAAGTACTTCTAACGTTAACTTTTATAACTTTCTCGGTTATATATATCCAAAAAGTAAAAATCTTTTGAGCGTCAATTTTTGACCGATTGCCACACTTTCCTTCTGTTATATATGTTACCGGCCAAACCCGATTTCAGGCCAAACTGATTTAGAATTATTATTTAAGTCAGGTCTGGCCAACACAAATTGTTTAGCGGGTCACTTTGATCACGCGTAACATTACAATGTGTCACAATTTAGGTAAACATGCTTTTAAAAAAGTAAAATAAATACAAAATGAATAAGATTTCATTGTTATACCAAGAATTCGTACTCGCACTTGCGCATTATAACAATTTTCATTTATTTAATTTTTTTGGTATACACAAAACGGAAAATGAAAGTTTTAATAGAGGGTCACACAATTTAATGTGACGAGCAGCATGCAGCCCACGGGCCACGGGTTGCCCAGGCCTGATTTAAGTATATTAATGGTTAAAATAAAATTAAAAGGCAATCAATTAGATGAACAATATTTATTCAAACATAGTCTACTTAATTATAAAAAACAATATTGATTAGAAGTGACACAACACTTGTACAAAACTATAAAATAAAAATAAGCTAATCAGTACTTATCAGTTTGTATTTTTTCATTAAGCCATGCACTTTTAAAGGTAACCAACTTTCGAAAATATTTCCAAAAATTCAAACGAAATAATAAAAATAACTTTTAAAGTCAAACTAAACTTAAAAATGAACTTGTTTGTGTTTCTTAGTGTAACATATAAAATATTTAATCTTTTATTTATTTTTACAGGATGAGTTAAAGTGTACCTAGGTAACNTGTCAAGTCAATGGAAAAACTGTTTTTCTTTAAGTTCTCCTTCAGGCTTAAACATTTAAAATTTGTCCAGCACCAATAACAAGGCTTTTGCATTTTTACGCTTATTAGAATAAATCTATAAAGTATAGAATATAAAAACAAATGAAATAAACGAAATAAAATTAAACTTTATAAATAGAAAAGTAGTGTAGAACGAGAAAATCACTTTTAAATAAAAATAAATTAAACTGAATAAGATGATAACTTGTTTGTTTTTTAAGACATCATAAAATGTTGATATTAAACACTAGACTTTTTCACATCCACTTTATTTTCCTATATGCTTACAGTCTTTAAACCAGTTGTGCCAATACGCGTATCGTGGTATAAAAAAGCTCTCGTCAATTTTATTTTTTAATTAATACCGATCTTTTTTCTCCAATTTTCCGAAAATATGACTATATATTTCTTAACCTATATACGTTAGCTTATGATATCTTGCACAATATTTATTATGCAAGTTAAAGATGTTTTAGAACAAACGTAAGCATTTACTGCTTGTGCAGAATGACGATTTGCTTTAATTTAGTGCACACTAATTATCCAACTTGAATTGCATGCTATCGCTGCGCGTGAGTTAAGGGCGAAGCAGTCTTATTATAGGTTCTATCATACAATACATATTAAGCTCACGACTAACTGATATCTATCAGTAACATTCAAAGTTAACGGATTTGTCTTTCACTGTATTCCGGAATCACTCATCTAGAAGAAATAAGTGAATTTCTAAAGCTCAATAATTTTGAATTCATTTTATCTTTTTCGGCATAATATGTAAAATACTTCGTACATACATACGTTTCAGAAAATTATCGATTATGTGCTACACAACGTTTTTCGTATTCGCTCAGTTCATTCAACCAACGAAGCAGAAAATGTAAATAATATACTGTATATAATTAATGTTCTGATTTATGAATTCAAAAAATTAATGTACAATTGTTGATTGCACTGAAATCTATTTTACATTCTTATAGAAGTAAGTGTTTGCTGGTCAACTGCTTCTTCTAATAGTACACCTGATACTAGTCTCTCACCTACTCCTGATCAAAATGTTACATCAACAGGAACACAAGCAGGAAAAAGGTAATATTTTGATTTTTAAATTTATTAAAATTTTTTGTTGAATGACAAAGGAAGTAAATATGAAATTAAAAACTTTGAAATTCTCTGAATTATCAAGTGTAAAGAAAAAAATAGTCTGAAATTAATGTTTATTTTTTAAAGTTTGATTGCTCACAATTCTGATAGTAGAGACAAACATAAGAGTGAAACACTTAAAATTTTTAAATTAAAGAGTGGGCTTGTAACAAAATTGCATGTTGCATGATTTTTGGGAATTTTGATTTGTATCAACTGAACTGTTGATACAAATCAAATCAAAAGTTTTGAAATGTCATTTATGGAAGTTTGAAATTTCTCTCTTTGAGATAAAGAAAAGGAAAAACATATGTGGCTGCTTGCCTTTTTAATTATTTAAAATTCACATGTTTTGATTATTTTAATTCTTAATGTCTTTCTCTTTTTCTTTCTTCCCTTTTTCTTGTCTTCCTTTTCTAATCTTTCTTTTGTCAATGTGAGGATTATGTCTGAGAAACATCGAGAACAATAGAGAGGACAACGATGGGTCCAAAGGGAAAAGAGTAACTGGAGATTCTTAAGCTCAATTTCAGAGAGGATGTATGAAGGTCCAGTGAGTCAGAGAAAAAACAGAATGGAAGAGCGAAGAAGGTTAAGCTTCAGTGAGTACCGTGTAGCTCAACAGGATATAAATTTTATTAGTGCTCCTTTCCGAACAAGAGACTTTTGATCATCACAAAGTTAGATAAGCAATTGAACTATATTTGTGACAAAAGATGAAAAATCAGAAAGCTAGAAGAATTCATTGTGGACCTCATCTCGCAAGCAAGGAAAAGTATTCCCTGACAATAGTGAAAATACCCGCCATTTTGATNTCACTTGAACTCTAATCTCTCCATTTTCTAATTTTTTAAAAATTTCAATTGGTTTGTAAGGATTTGAAATGAAAAAAACACTGGTCATTGAACACAAAGTTTGAGAATTACTGTTTTAGAATAAATAAATTGTAATTTCAAAGGTAAAGTTGATACTAATTTAAATAATAAAAAGATATAAATTTTTTATTTACAATGATTAATGCTCTTTAATAATCTTACTCTTATACAGGGTGTCCCAGGAGGAAAGGTCAATATTCCAGGAAGTGAAAGGATAGGTTATTTTAAGAAAAAAGTTTATGTAAACATATTCTCTATCCTGAATGTTTATTTTTAAAGTAAAAAATTTCTAACAGTTTATAATAAATTTTCAAAAATTTCATCATTAGCTTTAATGCATTTTTCTACTTTTGTGAGAACATGGCATGATGCTTGTCTGAATATATCTGCATAGCTTATTTAGGCAGACAATAACATTCATTATGTGATGTTTCAGTTCATCTTATGTACCACCTTCTTTCAGTACACTTCACACTTCATTAAACCCATAAACAAAAATCTAATGAGGTTAGATCTGGAAATCTTGCTGGCAAATTAATGATGCCACCATGACCAATCCACATCTAGTAGAATCTTAGAAATCATTTGGGATAGAGCACATATTTATATGAACTTTTTTGCTTAAAATAACCTATCCTTTTACCTCCCAGAATATTGACGACTTCTCCTGAGACACCTTATATAATATATTGAAATAATCAATATAAGATGACTAATGTAATATGCTTATAAGATGTATAAAAAAAGTATAAAAACATGAAATAGCATGATATTCATTAGTATTGTAATAATATCCATAAAAAATTATTTCTTTGTGTAGATACAAATTAATTGTTTATTTGTTATAATTCAACAAAGTTATCTAAAATAACTTTTATAAACATGTTTACAATAATTATTTAATTTCTACATCTAAAAGTTTGATTTTAATTATTCCTTATTTCTTATAACCAGAGATAATAATTTAATATATTTTATTCATGTTCTATTAAATAAAATAGCATTTCTCTAATAATTTTTTTTTCTATTGATATCACTTGTAATTTTTGTTGTAATTTCTAAATTAAATCATCTGTCATCAAATTTTCAATAAATTCATTTGTAATATTTATTATTCACGTAATTATTATTATCATGTCATTTTAAAATCCAGAAATATTTATTATAATAACTTAAGTTATTTATATTTAAATAAATTTTAAAAAATGTGATAGTGATGTATGTTTAAATAATTATTCATATTTTCTTAAAATCTAGAGTGAAGAAAATAGACATAGGCTTGAAAGAGATTTAAGAACTGAAACTGATGAACTGTTATCTTCATTAGGGATACTTCCACCAAGTGGTATATTTTAATTTACATTGCCATAATAATTTCTTCATAGTATTATGTTTTGTAAAATTCAATTTTTTTTACTCTTGTGTATATTACTCTTTTTATTAACATAATTGTTAATAAAAAGAGTAATATATAAATTTTAATAATTTTTTTCTTAACTCTTTTCGTCCTATAAGCATTAAGAGGGTTTTTTGTCAAGCCTATTAAATAATAAGAGCCGAGACCCGATATGCCGGACAGACCACCCCCGGATTCGATCCCGGATCCCCAGAGCGGCAGGCTGCTCGGCATCCGGTTGTCGACTCGCCAAGGGTAAGAGAAAAAGGGCCCTTTTAGTGCCTCTTACCTTTGAAAGTAAAAAAGAATTTAAAAAGTTATCCTAGTTTTATGTGAATTGTTAAATATCGACAAATGAAGCCGTTTCTTCTTAAAATTAAAAAGAAATCGATAATAAAAAATTCTGTTTATTGAAGAAATAGCTATCAGATCAGCATTAATTTAGCAAGTAATTAGCATAAACTAGTCGATTAATATAAGGACAGTATATAAGGAGTAAAATTGATTACGAGATTGCAATTAATTAACTTATTTTAATTAAAACATTTTTAAATAAATTCATTGAATACAAGATATAATTTAGGATTATCGTTTTTTAAGCGAATAAATATTAAGGTGTGTCTATTTTCCGTAATTTGTAATTTTCTTCTATATAATTTGATAATGTTTTATTTGAAAAATCTACTTGTTCATAAGTTCATTGTAGCTTAAGTTACATCTATGTTGTTACATTAAATGAGGATATGTTTTACATACTTTTCTTCCATTTAATTTGATGATAAAATAAAAAAAGCTAACTACTGACTAATTAATGGTTTTTTATAGGCATTTTTTACAAAAATTCCTATAAAAAACTACTTTTTAATGCAAGATCGAACATAAAAGTTATAAATTTAATTGAAAACATAAAAAAATGAATTACCTATTAAATATTTGGGAAAAATTGTTTTTTAGAAAGAGAATGATTTAATAGGATTTAAACATTCAGAGTTACATTCACTGATCAGCGTTATCATTAAAGTTTTATTCTGAAATCGAATTAATTTGATTTATTTTCTGTCTTAACGATATTAATATGAAAGCGATATTCCAGACAATTATAAGTTTCATTTGAAAATGAACATTCATTACATTAAAGTAAAAAGCGTTACTATTTCACATTTAGGGCCGGATAACCGAGCGGTTAAGGTGGCAATCTACTGCTCAGGGAGACCCGGAATCGAATCCGGACTGGTCGAAAACTCCTGGGATTTTGCGGGGGATGGTCCGATGGGCCCGGTGAAACCCGTAATGGGCCTCTAAAAGAGGCCCTCTTAGTGCCCACAGGATGGAAAAGGTTATTTTAAGTAATATCTCATGTATTCACTACAAAAACGTTCCTATCATAACAAGCAATTATTTATTGTGACAGCGTCACAATGTCGGGCTGCGATTTTTAATCATATTTAATTTAAAATACATTCTCGCCACCTGAAATTAGTAGTGGCTTGCCCCTGTACTTCATACTTTTCCTTTAACAATAGAGTCGTGCAGGTCATCTATTAACTGCTTTCAGAGCAAAAGGTTTGAATAAAAATAACTTGCAGTTTGCATCGGAAGTTCGTATACAGTCAATCGTGGCGTCCTGTCCCTAAGGTTTCCATATCTGGTCTCGTCTTTCATCTATCTAATTCCGCTCTCGAGATTAAAGAAAGACAGACAGACGGACGACAGTGGGAATTTACAGGTCTACAATTTTTTGAAATTGCAGCCCAAAAACAATAATACAAATAAAAAATACCGCTTCAAACTTATCTTTACCAATGATAAACTTCTAATAAAAGAATTTGATTATTATCTAAATTGTCATTTTTTACTCGGTGCAATTTGTTTTACATCTCGGATGTTTTTTTATATCAATTGTTTTTTGGTTAATGATTGTGTTATTACATCAAGATATTGGCGACCGCCGACCGAGCGCTTTAAATACTGGTTTAGAAAAATCGTTATATAAAGCTTTAATTGGCATAATTTTGAGCTTTTATTCCGAATAACATTTTGAATGAAAATCATCCATTTCCACGTAATTTTGGCCTTACAAGCATAAAATTAAGCCATAAAAGTAAAATAACTCTACGGGGAACATCTGTGAACTCTGATCTATCAACCCGAAAGTTTCACGAACTCCTCTTTGATAACGAGAAACGCTTAAGTTAAAACTTTGAGCTTTCTAGATTCGTAGTTTTTTCTCTAGGATCGTCTGCAATGCCGGATGAATAAAGAAAATACAGAATTTTTTGGCATTTTTTCTTTTCAATTGCTTATATTTCAGCAACCTCTTTATAGAAAATCTTGAAAATTTGCAGACTACCTAAGAAAACAAATATCATTCGAACAAGATATTCGGAATTACTTTAGGCGTTTGGGGGCGGTGAAACGACCCCAAAATCTGCAATTCTGATTCCTGTATATATATATATATATATATATATATATACAGTATGTAGTCAGTGAGTGACTGTCACTTGGCATAAAGTCCACTACCGTGACTCTTGGTGTTGTATAAGCATTAATTGTCGATCGGAAATCTCTAAAAGCCTTGCTCTTCAGATTCCAGCAATAAGAGTTTTCTCTTAACTTTGACCTCTCTTTCAAGAGCAGCATTTTTTTATATTTGCTACCTTTGGTTCATGGCCTTCCTTAGTCTGTAAATGATTTATTTTGCTTGTATAAGATCAGGTGTTAAACTTTTAGATGAGCTTCCTGACGATTGTTTACATCTGCTTCAAGTATGACAGCTATTGCACTGATTTGTTTTATTTCATGGTCGAATGTTATTTTCTTCATCCGAGTCTGCTGGATGAAAAAAAAATCAGTTGTTAGTGAATACATCGTTTCGTTTTAATTTTAAACATTTTACGTACTATTAGTAGTTATGACAATAATGAAACGGTCAGTTAGAAGACTGATAACAACAGCTTCTGCTGTTATCAGTCTTCTAACTGACCGTTATAAGCATTTTTTATATTTTTGATGTTAACAAGTAACCCAAAATAAGAACAAACGAGAAATGTTAGTGATTGTGTTTAAACTAACCTATTCTTAATAATTTGACAGTCTTTTAGTCGTTTCAGGCTGTCTTGGTCTTTTGCTTGGAGACGATCGTTTCCCTGCTCAGATTAAGAAAAATAGTAGGCACTGCATCGGGTGTCAACGTCCACCTTTCCCTTGGCATTTCTACTGTTTCTCCTTTCACAGTGAACGTGTTATTTTTAACTATAAAACGACCATTGAAGTGCAAATCGCATACGTGGCATTTTGTCGTCAATTTTGCCCTACGACATATTGCCTTTGCCCACGATTCTAAGTAGCAGTCTCTTGCTTTAAAAAATGCCTTTTTTCGATTGCCGTAACATCATGAAAGTAACCGCTACTACATCCCGGAACAAAACACGACGGCATTACCCGTGTTTTACTCGAAAATCAAACTAAAAGTAAAGCTTAGTTCACGCTGAGCGCGATTCGCTAGCGAAAGCGAAAAACAGAGCGAATAACCCGTCAAACATGACTTGTTTGACGGGTTATTCGCTCTGTTTTTCGCTTTCGCTAGCGAATCGCGCTCAGTGTGAACTAAGTTTAACTCTGTTCATAAACAGGTTAACAAATACTCTTATAACAAAAGTCCTTTGTTTACTGAACTATAATCTTTTCGCCCTCTGTCGGCCAAAATATTCCCCCTATGGAATATATGAATAGAAAACGTCATCAGTTGACAGACCATTAGTAAAAAAAAAAATAATAATAAATAAATAAATATATATCTAAAAATGCTAAAAAATTATTTAAATATTATTTTCCACCTTATAATCTCGAAAAACGTATTAATAAACATTACTTCTAACGAATAAATAAATTTCTATTGGAAATATTAAAATATAGGGAGGTGTTTTGAGCTGCAAGCAAAACAGTGACATCATCATGCATCATTAGAATCTGTGATTCAAACACCCATGCGTTTTGAGTACCGGAGGAAATGGATGAATGATATATAACATCGGAAATCTGTTTATAGTTAAAGGAAATCTTACGGTAATTTAAAAATGGCAGATCGAAGAAGAGCCGAATTAGAAAAGAAGAAGCAGAAATTAGCTATGATGAGAGAAGAAAAAGAAAGAAGAAGAAGAGAAAGGGAAGCTCGAGAGGTATTTTTCATTTAAATATCACATTTAATTATAAATTATAAGCAATAAAAATGTATTAACGTAATAATATTATTAAATCGTATAATACCACGAAATTTTGAGTTAATCATTAAATATTTGTAAACAAATGACTGGTGTTTCCAAGACATTGCAGGTTTCTCTTATTTTTTTAATAGGCCATATAATATCATGTCGTCCTAAATATGATTATGACTAGTTTTTTAATAAATTAACGAATAAATATAAGTAAGGTAATTATTTTTAAAGGTTTTTCTTAAGTTGTTTGTTTAAAATTATTATATCCTACTTTTATATATTGTTCAATTACTTAGAATACACGGTAAGACTGAAGCGTCATACTTTTGAACTTATCAATATTCGTCAGTGTTAACTTGTGGCAATGATACATTAGACAACAATGTACTGTACAGTACATGATGAATGTTACATAATTACTTGTATTGCAAATTGCCACTATAAATTTGAATTATGAATAACTTTTACTGATAAACATACATTTGTAGATTAATAAATAAATTCTAAAATTTTACAAAAATTGAAAGGCAGTGAAACAACATATTAAATATTATTTTTTTGTATTTGGAAAGTATATGGTACCAGACCCAAATATCCTGCAAGCTTGGGACTGGAAGTAATCTGGATTTCTGGATTTTCCAGTTTTCTGGACACAGGCTAAATACATATTTATAATATAAAGTAAAAAAATGGAAAATAAAGAGCAAAATTGTATCTAAAACATATATGCCAGCAAACGTGTGTAAATGACATTGTGATGCAAACCAGGGAAACCAAACCAAAGGATCCGCATGGTAAACTATAGATGTACTGCACTCCATCAAATTCAAAATTAGCCATTTTCTGATAATTCTGGATTTCTGGAAGCCAGATATTTGGTCCAGTACTGTACTTAGCTCTCAGAATATTTCAGAAGAGAATTGAAAATTTCTGAAATATTATACTTATCCATTGTGAACTGTTATCTTTCAATAAAATATATAATATTAATGAAATATTTATATAATATAATTTATATTATATAAATTAATANAACTATATTTGTGACAAAAGATGAAAAATCAGAAAGCTAGAAGAATTCATTGTGGACCTCATCTCGCAAGCAAGGAAAAGTATTCCCTGACAATAGTGAAAATACCCGGGATTTTGATCTTCCTATCTCTATTCTTCTAATTTCTTATCCTACTTTCCTCCTATTTAGATTGTAAAGTAGTTTTAAGGTAATATTAATTCTGGGTTACTTCTGTTACACACAAAACTTTTTCTTTTTTTGGTCTGTAATCATGTGCACTCCTGACGTGGGAAAATTTTACTGGTATCCAACTTTAGTTGGGATCCCAACAAAAGATCTTGCAACACTTGTTTTGTTCTGTGTGAATTAAATGTATTAATTGTATCTGTTCACTATTTGTATTTTGGTATTACACTCTGTAGCCTATATTGCTTTCGTCAGCATTGTATCAACACTCAGTTGTCACAGATATGACCTTACTATGTTTGTTGCATTTTTGACCCATGTTTATGGAGTTGATCTATCCATGTCCTGGAGGAGGTTGTAGGGTTTATTCTAGCTACTAAAAGTTCTACTAAGTTTACTCTATTCTTCTAATTTCTTATCCTACTTTCCTCCTATTTAGATTGTAAAGTAGTTTTAAGGTAATATTAATTCTGGGTTACTTCTGTTACACACAAAACTTTTTCTTTTTTTGGTCTGTAATCATGTGCACTCCTGACGTGGGAAAATTTTACTGGTATCCAACTTTAGTTGGGATCCCAACAAAAGATCTTGCAACACTTGTTTTGTTCTGTGTGAATTAAATGTATTAATTGTATCTGTTCACTATTTGTATTTTGGTATTACACTCTGTAGCCTATATTGCTTTCGTCAGCATTGTATCAACACTCAATTGTCACAGATATGACCTTACTATGTTTGTTGCATTTTTGACCCATGTTTATGGAGTTGATCTATCCATGTCCTGGAGGAGGTTGTAGGGTTTATTCTAGCTACTAAAAGTTCTACTAAGTTTACTCTATTCTTCTAATTTCTTATCCTACTTTCCTCCTATTTAGATTGTAAAGTAGTTTTAAGGTAATATTAATTCTGGGTTACTTCTGTTACACACAAAACTTTTTCTTTTTTTGGTCTGTAATCATGTGCACTCCTGACGTGGGAAAATTTTACTGGTATCCAACTTTAGTTGGGATCCCAACAAAAGATCTTGCAACACTTGTTTTGTTCTGTGTGAATTAAATGTATTAATTGTATCTGTTCACTATTTGTATTTTGGTATTACACTCTGTAGCCTATATTGCTTTCGTCAGCATTGTATCAACACTCAATTGTCACAGATATGACCTTACTATGTTTGTTGCATTTTTGACCCATGTTTATGGAGTTGATCTATCCATGTCCTGGAGGAGGTTGTAGGGTTTATTCTAGCTACTAAAAGTTGATTTTACTGAGTTACGATATCTATCAATATAAATGGTCAAACATTCTAATTAGGCTTAGTCAAATGGTAACCAAATATGATGAAAATAATAGTTAGTTGTGTCTAGGAGCTGGTCAGCAATTTGCATCTCTGTGATGAAATCACTCCTCTTACCTTTCTTTGAGGACAGTTATTTTTAAAGTCAATGTTCAAGGTGACATCAACTATTTTCACATCAAGACAGAAAATATTATAAATACATTTTCACTTAGTTTTATTAACTATGTAAGATTTAAATCAAACTTGAGTTGTCTCAGATTGTGATGTAAGGAAAATAATTTATGCTGCATTTGAAGGGGTCTTTTCATTTGATACAAATAAATACATTTTTGAAAAGTGTTGCATTATTCAAATTTATTTGTTTTGTTATAATTTGATATCAAGATGCATTCTAAGGGATGTCAAGAGATGATTTTTATAAAATAAAATATATTGTACTTCACTAATTTATATTTTGAAAAGTTTAATATGATTTAAATACTGCAATAATATGTGATGATATAAGTTAAGAGAGACTTTTGGTATATAGAAGTTGCTGCTATTTTTATAAAATAACCCCAAATGTAAATTGCATAATAAATATAAAAGGCTTATTTATTATTGAAATATGAATTTATTCATTCTCTTTCTCTTTCCATCATATCTGTTTCCTCCAAACTTTATTTGTTGGTGGTTGTAGTATTTACAGCTAGTTCACTATATATTGCTTAGGTTTAAAAAAAAAACTAATTGAACAAATCTATAAAAAGTATTATAGATAGTAATGTAATACAATAATAAATTGTANAATCTAGGTTACTTACGTTACTCCTACGCAAGTCCCTAGTCCCTAACTGTAACTGATTTAGAACCGGCATGCACGTTATTCTTTGCATTGTAAAATGACATTGAGCATGCGTCAGGAATTTCTGTTCAAACAAACCTGACCTGCCGTCCAGGTCAGCAATTTTGAAAAAGTGGCAACACTATTCAGAATGATAAAAGCAAATTTGATGAACAGCTGTCCTAAGTGCCAATCAAAGGCAACAAACTTACAGTATCATGAATACTAATAAAAGTACTTCTTTTATTACATCCCAAGAATCCAATATATTAATAATTTGGTTAATATATATATACATATATGCATTTACTGGATTTTAAAGTCAGGAACCAATTTTTTTATATGGACAATATCTATTTATACACTGATATATTTTGGTTAATATATATATGCATATATGCATTTACTGGATTTTAAAGTCAGGAACCAATTTTTTTATATGGACAATATCTATTTATACACTGATATATTTCAGGAACATATCTATCAATTAAAAACAGAATTGAAAGTATTGAACAGAGATCAAAGCAGTTTGAAACTACTTTGGAAATAACTTTAAAAAATATTTTTATTTTATGGTTGCTATTTCTAGAATGTGTAAGGAATAAGTATTCTATATTAAGATTTTCATTTAGAATAATTAAATTATTTTCACAATATCAAAATTTATAATAAAGAATACAGAAGTTATATTGTTATAATGTTAAAATAATTATCCCTATTATAGACTAATTCCAGGATATACTACCATATATGAAATATCAGATTTCAGATAATTTTTGCAATTATTAAAAAAAATAATTGAATTTTTATTGAATTTTCTTACTAATGATTGCTATCATATTGTTAAATAGGTGATTTATGTGAATATAGTACACTTTAATAATATGTTCTAAAAAAGAGGCAATTGGGGAAAATACTAATTGTCGTGATCTTTATTGATTTCAAAGCATAAACTTATCTAGTAAATTACTCTCATCTAATCTCCTCAACAGAATAAAATAAATTACTGAACCTAAATTGTGAAAGGTGCAAGCTGGCATCTTGTGGAAAGATGTATTGATCAAATTTTTGTACTTACGAGAGGGACAGCGTGCTGTTGGGATGTTTCAAATGTCAGTGATATCAATGTTGATTTTTTCCCCCTAAAACTATAATTTTCATTTTATTCATAGTATTTTTACATTTATTATAGTTATTTAAAAATTATTTTAGAATATTTATGTACTGTACTTATGGGATTCATACTAACATTTATTTATAATTTATTTGGGAAGAAAGAGGATTAAATATAAACAAATTTATCGTTATTCAAGGCCAATTTTGTTAATAAAAAAACATTTTTATTAATATTATTCAACCTGTTCTTTCTGTGAGCACAATTTTGTGAGTGATAATTGTTGTATAAGTATGTAAAACAATAAACATTTCTGCAATGTGGGCATTGAATAAATGTAGATTTTTACAATAAGAAGATTTATGCATGTCACTGGAATAACAAACTTGATTAATTAATGTTTAAAAACACTTCTCCATCAACTAATTTGGAGGAGAATCATTCATACTGTATCACATTGGAAATAATCAGAGCACTTAATGTTTTTTTCTATCACCTTTGCAACTTCTGAAACTGATGAAGAACCCTTGGCTACAATTAGGTCTTGATTTTAAAGGATGCTTTCACAATATGTAAATTGTGTAATATTGTGCAGTGATTCTTCTGCAGAGCACATTTCTATGTAATCAATGTTAGTATCAGATAGTGAAGCCATCTTTTCGTTCTTTAGCAAACAAAGATGCAATGCAATTATAGACAAATTTAGGTTACACAATGGCTTTGTTGCCAGAGTACTTGAAATGGATGGGTTTTATTGCTTTATTATCTTGTTTAATTGTGCATTTGTAATGTTCTAAAAATAAATCACTTTTTCTCTCTGACAGTATAATAAATTTAAAAGTACCAAGAATAAAGTGAAAATTATAGTTTTAGAGGGGGGAAAAATAACATTGATACCACCAAGATTCAAAACACCAACCTCACAATTATGAAAATGGCATGCCCCTGCTGAGCCATTAGCCACTCTGTAAATAATGGGAATTCTAAAGGTTTTAAGTACTTTGCAATTTTCAACCTCAATTTTCTCTCTTAATTTTGAGTATTGTGCCTTACTGCTTGGCACAAGTCAATTATTGGGGATGCACTGTATCTCACCAAGTTTGATCAAAATCAGTCAATCCAATGTCATGCCATCCCGTTGTTTGACATATAATTGAACTGTGTTCTGACAAGTGAGTGAAAAATAAACTTATAGTAAATTTCATTGACTTTGAAGAAGCTTTTGATGTAGACCATGCCTTTCTTTGGAAAATTTTAAAATATTATGGTTTTCTTTTAAGATTATTAACAGTCTAAAAAAATTATTATGAAATCACTCATTCTGTAGTGTTGGTTGATGAAGTGTTGAGTGACTGATTTTCTGTTACTACTGGTGTTAAACAGGGATGTATTCTCTTCACTTCTGTTCATTATTTTAATATACTTTTTGCTTATGTTCTCTCTTCGTATGAGTGATAGCATTAGATGGTTTGATACTCATCTAAAGGATCTCAACTATGTTGATATGTTTATCTTAGAACATGTTAGATATACAGGAAATGACATGTTCCCTTAAGAGTAACACAAGTTGTTTTGGTTTAAAGATAAATACAAAGAACCCCAAAATTTTATCAACAGGATTTGAAACTTGCCCTGTAATAATACTGGAGAATTTGCCACTTGAAAATATTGATTACTTTATTTATCTTATCATTATCTTATCATCATTATCCCTTAATTCACCACCATTGTTTTAATGATGATGAATTAAGGGATATTACTAGGAGAATTGAAAAAGTCTATGATTTGTTTTAGAGGCTAAATAAAATTTGGAAATTCACAGAGCTATTTCTCTTTCTTAAAATAAAGATTTTTAAGAGTTGTGTTCGTTCTGTACTTTTGCTCTGAGGCCTGGAAAACCTTGAGCAATGCTGATGAAAAACTGGACTCCTTTGTGCCTAAATATGTGAGGAAAATTATAAAAATCTGCTGGAATGAATTTGTTCCAAACTCCGTACTTCCAGGTGCATCTAATATTTGTAGCAGTAGTTATCTAGCTTTAAAGAGAGGATGATTCTATCTGATGCATTTCTTCAGAATTCCAAAGAAGACATTCTAGGCAGACAATATTCTGGAACCCAAAAAATGCCTGAAAAGAATATCAGCCAAGGGAATTATATGGAGTAGAGACATCTAGGGGCCATCTGTGGAAGGAGAAAGAGAGAACTTGGCTAATTAATCTGGCTCTTATAGAAAACCAAGCCAAAATTATTATTATTATAATTTAGACTTGGTTTTTTATATAATTACATGCAAATTCTCCTCTGAAGTCCCAGTTGTGAATGCAATTTAAAATTTAAAACACAGTCTATTAAATTTCTTTCTTTGTATGTTATTTTTTGCAATTGTCTGGACTAGTTTTATTGTATTTATAAATGTTTTTAGTAATTAAATTTAAATGATTTAAATGCTTAAGTGTTGATTTGTTTTTATGTATATGAAATATGAATATTATAATAGATCATATTGTTTTGTGTTATAATGGAATATTATGTTAGAAAATAGTTTCAATGCAAAATGATTTTATTTTAATCATAAACTTAATGAATCAACTTGAAATATGATAAATATTTTTATAGTTAGTATGTATTTCTTTTTCATTGTTTAAATGCTGTTAAGAAATAATGAATATTATTTGTATGTTTAATTTGTTTCTTATTTTTAAGAAGGTTCTCATGAGAAAACACTTGATTACTACCATTATTTTGTTTTTTGAAGAAAACTCAAATATCCTTTTTTAAATATTCAAAGTTAGGGAAGATTATGTTTGATATTAGACATTATCATTTTGATTATGATTTTTCATACTCAAAAGTTCTTTAAGAACAGCTAGTTATTTTTAAGTTTGTTTAAATATATTAATCTTATAAAGCATTTTGTTAAAATTAAATTTGAATAAAATTCCAATAAAGCAAATTTTAAATAATAATGTATTAAGTTGTACAAATTTCTAATTTTTCAGGTTTCTTTACATTTGAAAAAATATATATATATTTAAAAAGTTTACGACGTAGAAAATACTTTAAAAGTAATTAAATTAGTTGAAAGATTCACAAGAAAATTAAATATAGAAAAGAGAAAAAAACGAAAGAAAAATCTGAAATGCAGCTTGTTTCTTATTTAATTTTTGTTTCTCACGTTCTCTTAACTTTTCAGTGTTTCTTTATTTCTTTCCAGACGAAGTAAACAGGAAAAAATGGTACAGAAGATTTATGAAAATGGTAAAAAGGAACAAGAACGTGAAGGGAATAAAGGAAGAATGGTAGAAGAAAAAGGGACGTGAATCGAATGGAAAAGAAATGGTAAAGTGAATAAACTAAAGAAGTATATAAAATTATTGAAATTAAATCAGTGTTAATTCATAATATATATATATATAATCTTTATTTATCATGTCATAAAGCTAATAACTGAAGTAGTAAATGTAATTCAATTACACAGAATAAAAGATCTTCAGTATATTTATTTATAAACAAATATTATTATAAGAAGAGGTAAGTTTTTTTTGAATGTTTCATCATTTATGTATGAAATGATTAAGAAGAAAAATATGTTTTTGAATACAGTAAATACATAAATCACTTATATTAGTACAGGAAATGACGTCAGTCAGAGAATAAAAGCATGTAAAGACCTACAGTAAACATCGGAAGGCGGTAAACAGAGGGACAATGGACAGAAATAAGTGTCCCATTCAATCCAGTGGGACTACTCTCTCTAGAACAGGTTTTGGGCGGAGTTGATTGAGTAAACCAAAAGAAAAATTCGTGAAACGAAGAAAAAAAATTCCTTGACCTTCAATCCGAACGCATTCACACAAAAGAAGATTCATGCAAAGCATTTATTATTTTTGCCAATGAAAATTTCACTCGTTTTATTTTTGTGCAATTTTCTATAGATACAATTCGATTATACAACAGCAGCTTCAAAGTATAACAATAAAGAATACAATAAAATATATAGAAGTTTAATTATAATCAATACATTAAATTGAAAATGACGATGACGATTATATTTTTAATTAGTTAAAAAACACAAAGCAATCCTTGATGATTATAATAATAATAATAATAATAATAATAATAAATGAGAAACCGAATCGATGAAAATAAATAGTTTCTCTTTTCCTACTTTAAAATCGATTGATTGTATATTTTTAAAAGTTATTGAATAAAAATTTAAAACGCTGATCGTTGCAAATAAAACAAAAAAAAAAAA
>NW_019385090.1:180126-240278 GCF_000671375.1 Centruroides sculpturatus
AAATCTTCCAGGCTACAAGTGAAAAAAACATATAACATCTGTCTTCTCTTAAATGCATTAAAGACGATTCCACTAACATCAATTAAATCGGAAAGGGCATTCTCGGTAGCAGGACTTTACATTACTAAAATAAGAATCAAATTGAGTGATCGGAGTATTGACCATTTTTGCTTTCTAAAATCTTATTATAAAAATTTACAATAATATTTTGTATTATGTTTTATTTAAAAAACAAAAATTACCTTTTAAGTTAGAAGTTTGATCTAAGTTCATTTTTTTTTAATTTTCAACTCAATTCAAAGCATTTTTGTTGTTGTATGCAGTTTCCAGCAAACTTTAATAAATTTTTTCTATTTGTGAAAATTTCTACGTAATTCAAAGGTAATTTTTAATATATATCTTACATAGCATTATTAATATGATTTTGCAAATTACAGAATGTATTAAATTACTTTAAAAATGAAAAATAATTATATCATTTGATTTCAAGATATTTTGTATATCTTAAAAATAATTAATTCTATCCCAGGATTTCTCAGGATCACAGGAAACAGTTCACTTTTTTACCGAAATCCTGGGACAAACAAAAGATCAGAAAACAAGAAACCCTAGTGTACATAAGATGTATATAGTCTGACCACAGATGAGTAATCCTGGATGTTGTTATAAGTATTAATTCATTTGGAGAAATTAGTTGTTTGCAGCATTAAGTAAATATATGTTTTATCATATTTTATTTTTAGAATAAATTAACTAACAAAATTATCTTTGGAATTATTTATTACACAAACTTGTAGAAGGCAGTGGATAAGCAAATCAATTAAATACAATTGGGTGCTATCATAAAAGAAAAAAAATACAATAGCTTACAAATAATATTTAACAATGTACAATACATTCAATTCACTTTCCTCACCTGGTATGAAAGCCAGGTGAGGAAAGTGACTGTTCCTAGAAACCTATAACTGAGCAGTGCACACTCAAGATTAGGGAGACAACTTGGAGAGCCTAGTTGAATGGATAAAAAAATTTTTAATGTGAACTCAATAAAATTGCTACCTTATGTGACTGCTAATTCATAAGTAATATAGAAATAGAAGACATGGTACAACATATATAAAAAATGAATTTTAATTAGAAAAATGTTTTTGGAAAATTTACTAGTGTTTCTTTTCCTTTTACTTTGGGGTGCCAGGACCCCTTGGCCTACCCAGAGTACACCACTGACTGAGGCTGTGCAATACATCCTACTAACAAACCATCCTACTTAATGAATTGCTTAAATTTTGGTCCCTAGAAAGTTTGCAATTAGGATATTTACTGTATAATACTTCAACAAACAAGACTTTTGTAGTTTTGAAGTTCAACTTAAATTTCTAAAAGCTTTCTTTAGTTACAAGTGCATTTCTTAAGAGGAGGATGGATTAAAATAAAACAAAATAGAAATGCATTAAAATATTATAATCTATATTATCTTACTCTTTTAAACAAAATCATAGCTTATTTTGAACATTCCTCATATATATATATATATATGAGGAATGTTCAAAATAAGCTATGATTTTGTTTAAAAGAGTAAGATAATATAGATTATAATATTTTAATGCATTTCTATTTTGTTTTATTTTAATCCATCCTCCTCTTAAGAAATGCACTTGTAACTAAAGAAAGCTTTTAGAAATTTAAGTTGAACTTCAAAACTACAAAAGTCTTGTTTGTTGAAGTATTATACAGTAAATATCCTAATTGCAAACTTTCTAGGGACCAAAATTTAAGCAATTCATTAAGTAGGATGGTTTGTTAGTAGGATGTATTGCACAGCCTCAGTCAGTGGTGTACTCTGGGTAGGCCAAGGGGTCCTGGCACCCCAAAGTAAAAGGAAAAGAAACACTAGTAAATTTTCCAAAAACATTTTTCTAATTAAAATTCATTTTTTATATATGTTGTACCATGTCTTCTATTTCTATATTACTTATGAATTAGCAGTCACATAAGGTGGCAATTTTATTGAGTTCACATTAAAAATTTTTTTATCCATTCAACTAGGCTCTCCAAGTTTTCTCCCTAATCTTGAGTGTGCACTGCTCAGTTATAGGTTTCTAGGAACAGTCACTTTCCTCACCTGGCTTTCATACCAGGTGAGGAAAGTGAATTGAATGTATTGTACATTGTTAAATATTATTTGTAAGCTATTGTATTTTTTTTCTTTTATGATAGCACCCAATTGTATTTAATTGATTTGCTTATCCACTGCCTTCTACAAGTTTGTGTAATAAATAATTCCAAAGATAATTTTGTTAGTTAATTTATTCTAAAAATAAAATATGATAAAACATACATTTACTTAATGCTGCAAACAACTAATTTCTCCAAATGAATTAATACTTATAACAACATCCAGGATTACTCATCTGTGGTCAGACTATATACATCTTATGTACACTAGGGTTTCTTGTTTTCTGATCTTTTGTTTGTCCCAGGATTTCGGTAAAAAAGTGAACTGTTTCCTGCGATCCTGAGAAATCCTGGGATAGAATTAATTATTTTTAAGATATACAAAATATCTTGAAATCANTAATAATAAATAAATAAATATATATCTAAAAATGCTAAAAAATTATTTAAATATTATTTTCCACCTTATAATCTCGAAAAACGTATTAATAAACATTACTTCTAACGAATAAATAAATTTCTATTGGAAATATTAAAATATAGGGAGGTGTTTTGAGCTGCAAGCAAAACAGTGACATCATCATGCATCATTAGAATCTGTGATTCAAACACCCATGCGTTTTGAGTACCGGAGGAAATGGATGAATGATATATAACATCGGAAATCTGTTTATAGTTAAAGGAAATCTTACGGTAATTTAAAAATGGCAGATCGAAGAAGAGCCGAATTAGAAAAGAAGAAGCAGAAATTAGCTATGATGAGAGAAGAAAAAGAAAGAAGAAGAAGAGAAAGGGAAGCTCGAGAGGTATTTTTCATTTAAATATCACATTTAATTATAAATTATAAGCAATAAAAATGTATTAACGTAATAATATTATTAAATCGTATAATACCACGAAATTTTGAGTTAATCATTAAATATTTGTAAACAAATGACTGGTGTTTCCAAGACATTGCAGGTTTCTCTTATTTTTTTAATAGGCCATATAATATCATGTCGTCCTAAATATGATTATGACTAGTTTTTTAATAAATTAACGAATAAATATAAGTAAGGTAATTATTTTTAAAGGTTTTTCTTAAGTTGTTTGTTTAAAATTATTATATCCTACTTTTATATATTGTTCAATTACTTAGAATACACGGTAAGACTGAAGCGTCATACTTTTGAACTTATCAATATTCGTCAGTGTTAACTTGTGGCAATGATACATTAGACAACAATGTACTGTACAGTACATGATGAATGTTACATAATTACTTGTATTGCAAATTGCCACTATAAATTTGAATTATGAATAACTTTTACTGATAAACATACATTTGTAGATTAATAAATAAATTCTAAAATTTTACAAAAATTGAAAGGCAGTGAAACAACATATTAAATATTATTTTTTTGTATTTGGAAAGTATATGGTACCAGACCCAAATATCCTGCAAGCTTGGGACTGGAAGTAATCTGGATTTCTGGATTTTCCAGTTTTCTGGACACAGGCTAAATACATATTTATAATATAAAGTAAAAAAATGGAAAATAAAGAGCAAAATTGTATTTAAAACATATATGCCAGCAAACGTGTGTAAATGACATTGTGATGCAAACCAGGGAAACCAAACCAAAGGATCCGCATGGTAAACTATAGATGTACTGCACTCCATCAAATTCAAAATTAGCCATTTTCTGATAATTCTGGATTTCTGGAAGCCAGATATTTGGTCCAGTACTGTACTTAGCTCTCAGAATATTTCAGAAGAGAATTGAAAATTTCTGAAATATTATACTTATCCATTGTGAACTGTTATCTTTCAATAAAATATATAATATTAATGAAATATTTATATAATATAATTTATATATAAACATTTTCAATAAAATATATAATTTTAATTAATAAATGAATATTATCCAGTTACTCAAATACTAACACTGTTTTTGAATATCATATGAAATTATTATATAGATTGAGATTCTGTATTACAGTGGAATATCCAGGATTTTGAGAATACAGGTGCTATTCAAACCAGATTCAGGTGGAAGAAGGCATGTGACTCCTCTGTCATTTTTCAAAGAATATTATTCAGTTATTTTAGAATTACTTTAGTTACCTAATCTTATCTAATTGAAAATCTGCAATATTTGTTATATTTATTTTAATTATAAAGTAATAAAATTGATTGTTTTGGTATAAAGAGGGTACTCAGCACTGTAAACACTCTCCTGTATATCCTGTATCATTAATATAAAGCAGTTTGTTAATTTTCAAGTTTATATTTAACTGTTTATATTATAATAGAGAGGTTGAGGCGCACGTTTTAAACGTGTAAACGTGTACGTGTGACGTTCGGCGCCGCTTTCCCGTAAGCCTAAAAGTTTGACGATGGTGTTTGGAATGTCGAGCGTGATTCCACCGACTATCCAAACACCATTGTCAAACTTTTAGGCTTACGGGAAANCCCTTTTTGATTCAATTGATGTGAGTGGAATCATGTTTAATGCATTTAAGAGAAGATAGATGTTATGTATTTTTCACCTGTAGCCTTGAAGATTTCTAGTTCATTTGCAGAATTGTTGTACTTTTTTTACTTTCTAGTATTCTTGATTTGTTTACCGTGGCTGCTTTAATAGAAACATCAAGCTTAGCCTAATAATTTGGAAGTTTGTTTGTCTTTAATAATCATGTTTATGAAGAAAAATTTCATACTTGCAGACTTCATACTCATTTGTATCCTTGCCCAATTTGCACAACTTGGCGTTATGCAGTTATTGAAGCTACTGGGCATGGTTAAAAATTAAGACAGCATAAGCATAATTATTCAAGATATTACAGGTTCTGACAAGTAAAGAATTTTCAGAGTCCTGCCACAAATAAGCTTTATATTGATTATTGACCATTTGTGGCATGCCATAATGAGCAAAAATTTAAAAAAACTAATAAGCAGGTTTAAAATTAATAATTACAAATGTATTCTGACAGTTTATGGGTTAATAATTATACTTTCTATTTGCAAAATTTTCTCAACCTTAACACAAAATAAGATAAAAGAAATTTGTTGGATTTCTTGGGATGAGAAGAATTTCCTGGGATATTTCTCTGGTTAAAAAATGTACACTTGTATATGTACAGTTACAAATTACAATATATGTTTTATTAAGTGTTTGAGAAATATTTTTCAATAGTGATTTGCCTCACTTGATTCTTGAATTCCATAAATAATTTCATGTTATCTACATCTTCTGATGTCAGAAAGAATGCTTCCAGTGTTTGCAGTGCGGCATTCACATCACTCCTCCTTGTCCTCTTAATTTCATCATCCTTTGCTTTAGTTGTGTGCTGCTCTAATTCTGTACAAGCATTTTCTGTCTCTATTTCTTTTAAAATCAAATTTTTATCAACTTCCACAAAATTGTTGAATGCAACTCCTTCAAGCTGTATAACACTGAATATGACCTCCCAGTTGCTCTTTTCTCCATTGGTATTTTCACTGATATGAACATCCATTTGTGTTGTAAAACTTTTGTTGATCCCTGGTATTCTGCAGGCCATTGTGTTTTGGAACAGTGGAATTTACAGTTAAATTACCTCATATTGTACAAAGAGTATATTGAAGAATATGTATTGCAATATACTAACCCCAATAAATGAATGCATGGGAAAAACTGTTATAGCTGCAATTATTTAAATGTATGTCAAGTCTTCAGAGGCAAAATTTTTGTGAAGTTTGCCATGTCAATAACAGAAGGCCAAACTGCAGGGAATATGATGTCAAGTTATTAGATCATTTTTTAGAGTAAATAAAAAAGTGATTAAAAGTCATTAAAAAACCATTATATGACATCTGTGTAACACAGTGTTACCTAATGATTTTTGGAAAATGATGTCATTAATTTCTCCAATATGAAAAATTCTTGAGATGTGGTTAGAGGAATGAGTTCATTAATTAGGATATCCCACTGAAGACTTTATTTTTTGATGAAAATTACATGTTATTAAATAGGGAGTAGGTTTTGAGCCTCCAGAGTTTTTGTTTGTTAATTAAGGTGTTTACTGTACATTAAAAAAAATTTTAAACTTTGTTGGTTTATTATTTTTGTGTGTGAAATGTTTATATTCACTGAAGAATGAACATTTTGTACATAATAATATACTGCAAACAATCATAATGTTTCTTAATATGAAATGTTTCAATAAGATATCATTTTTGTGATTTTTTTTTTTGCATTTCTATTATATCACATTTTAAGTATTGATATGCCTACAGCATAAAAAATTGTTTTTTCTCTGTTGTTGTTCTGTTTGCAAACACAGCACTTTCTATTGTTATAAAAAAATAATGATGAATCCATTAGTTACATGAAGTTATATTACATGAAGTTAGTACATGAAGTTATATTGTCAATGCTTAATTTTGTTTTTTTTTCTCACAAAATCCATTGCAATTAAAATAAAATAGAAATGAAATTAATTTATGCTAAGCACTGAAAGTACAGTTACGCCATACAAAAGAATCTGTTTATATGCTAGTTATAATTTATTATTTTTAAGATTGTATCATTCACATATCTTTGATCCTTACAAGTTGTGTATTTGAAATCTTTCTTAGATTTTTTTTGCAGGTGAATAGCTTTTATAAATAACTAAATAATTGCATTATTTTATTGATACACCTGCTATAAATAACAGATCAAACAACAAAATCATCATAGCATCAGTTATAAATATCAGTTTGTTAAATAGTCACATTTTCACTTAAGTATCTCATGTACTTTTTTGCTTTACTAGAATATTTTACAGAAACAGAATTTATATTTCATAAAGTAGTGCTGAATTTTTTTTTAAACAAAGAGAAACATAAAGACACTTTAAAATAAATAAAGAACATAAGGAAATCAGTAAATTTTAAATTGATTAANTAAATTATAAATTACTTACTTTGTAACACATCTTTAATCAAGAAGGTATTATACTTATTTTTTTACTACCCTGGTTAGACAAATGGAAAATATTACATGATAAAATTTAGAAAGTTAAGAATTAAAAATTTTGAAAAATACAATTAGAAAATTATATTAGTGAACAAAGTATAGCTTTTCTATTTACTACTGGATGCTTTTCATTAATTATTAATTACAAATTGTTTCATATATGCAGATTTTTCTGATTGTGGTGGTTTCATGTAATCAAATTATTTTTTTAAGAATGAATGTTTCTGATTTCCTGAATACATTGCATCATCTATTTTGGATATTTTGAGTTATAAAAGTCAAAAATACTAGAATTGAAAATATGTGCATTTTTTATGTAGTAAAAGCTCCAATAGAACAGATATTTAATTCATTTTTTAAGATGTATTTGTAATTCAAAACCAATATTTATACATATGTAAAAATTAAAGTTCTCAAAAAATTTTATTATACTGTATATTGTTTATTACACATACCGTATTATTAGGCAGACCATATCATGTACAGTACAATCCAACTAGGGACATATTTAAGAATCAGTAAAAATGGAGTCTAAAACTGATCGAATTTTAGTTATTTTTTTAAAATTTGTTTATTTATCAATTTATAAATTTGTTATTATATTGACATGTTAATAAAATTGTTCTATTTAAAGTTTGATTCTACAATCAAATATTAAAAAAAGGAAAAATCAGAGACTGTCCCCAGAAATTGAGGATGTCTGGTTACCCTGTATATTATAGATTTCAGACAAATGGTTTAATGAAAAAATTAATAAATTTATAATGATTTAGAAAAGTGCTACTCAAATTGTGGTCCGCAGTCCAGCAGCACTAGTCCGTGAACAATTTATTACTGGATTGCAATGAACTGAACTCTCACTTAAAATTTCATAATTTTATATTATGTTAAAGGCATTTCTAAATTGTTTTATTAGGTATTTAAAAAAAAACCATATTATTTTACAACTTTTGTTTTTCTTGATTATTTAAACACTTGGTGCCAGGGATGGGTTGGGGAATTACTTGAAAATGTCCCACAATCTCATTTTTTCAAAATGATTAGAACCAAATTTTATGTTTTTCTTTCTAAGTCAAAATTTTAAAAAATTCACTTGAACTCTAATCTCTCCATTTTCTAATTTTTTAAAAATTTCAATTGGTTTGTAAGGATTTGAAATGAAAAAAACACTGGTCATTGAACACAAAGTTTGAGAATTACTGTTNTCTACTTACACAACTAACTTCAATTTGCAGAATCCTTAATTTTTTTGAAAAAATTAAATGTATATTTTATTTATCTTTAAATTTTACTTTTTAGAATGGGACGATGAATTTCAAGGTAATAATCATGAATATATTATATTTTTAATATTTTTAAATGTTACTACTTGATTTATTAGGTGTTGTAAACATACATTTTGACTTTATATATGTATCTAAGAAAATTCCAATAAAAATTAAATAAATAGAAAATGCTTTTTATGGAGTATAAAATACACAAAATTGAGCATTCAATGTTTAACATAATTGTTCATTTTCAGATATAATTCTGTTACTAAGGAAATATGGGAATAGATGAAAAAATAGAACAGAAGTCTCTAAGACAATCATAATCTCATCTTCATTTTAAATATAGTTTAACATAACTCAAAACTGTGGATTCATAAACAAAAAATAGCATGTATTCAAAATTAAAATTTGAAGATGAAATATATTCTTTCTTTCTTAGTGTCCTGAAGTTAGAAATTTTCTGCATCTCTCTGGATGACTTCTGACTTCTAATCATTTAAGAATTTAGATTATTTAATTGACTTCTGGTTTCTGAAACCATCTGCATTTTTAAATAAGTCACCAATCAATCAAAGAAGTGCAGAGAATTACCAACCCATAGGTGGCATGCTTATCAAGTGCAGAACACGAAGATGGAATATGTTTGTGCTTCAATCTTAATTTTGTATATATGTTGTTATTTTTCTTTTTAAATCCACAACATTGAGTTGCATGTTAAATTATATTTAATGTAAAAATGGCATTGTGGTTCCTTAGAAATTTCCATTGTATTTTTTTTGTATCTGTCTCTACACTTCCATAGACAGAAGTACATTTGTTACACAGACAGAGTTTGACTGAAGATGAACAATTATGTTCAAAAATAATAATGTTTAATTTTTTAAATTTATCTATATATATATATGGACGTGTTTGTGCCTATATGTCAATCTGCAGCCAAAACTACACATCCCACATGAATGGTGTGTGTGTGTGGTAGTAGCCCCAAGTCTGCCATCGTATACTATGGTGGTTGCGTCTCGATAGCTATAAGAGTGTGAGAGATATGGGGTTTGAAAGTGGTTGACTTCGAAAATGTGTGACGTTTCAATGAGAACGTTCCAGTTTTTTCTAGAAAGTTCTAGAACCTAGAGATGAAATTTGGTATACAGTTAGGGTACATCATCAAAACACACACTAAGAAGGGATTTTTCGAAATTCCCTTGTGCGGGGAGAGGGAAAGCATTAAGACTTAACCGGGAAAAATGGCTTCTACTGTACTATTTTAGATGTGATATTTTGTTTTTAACTGCGTTTTAGTAGGATATAACATGGGAATGCACACTAAGAAGGAATTAGGCTTAACTGGAAAAACAACTTCTACTGTACTATTGTAGATGCAAGTTTTTTTGTTTTTAATTATGTTTAGTCTTCATTGAGTACTTAGCGGTATTAAATTGATAACATTTCAGACGTTTTTATAAATATTTTTTATATATTTCGATTTTTTAACCAAATGTTCAAATCGCTTTAAATTCAAATTTCTTTTTGCATATTGGTTCGATTATAGAACGATTATAAACGTTCCAGAAAATTTATTAAATTAAAAACAGTTTGTTTGATTCTCAGCGATTCTCATCATTCTCAGCAGTAGGTGTTATATAACAATTACTGTGGTTGTTGAAATATTGAATACAAGTGGGGTTTGCTTGCAAAATGCGCGTGAGCGAAGCTGCAAGTAACAGTTAGTACTTTATAAAAACACTTTCTGTTTATTCTATTTTATATATTAGTGTAGACTTCACAATAGCTTACAATGATTATTTTAAATTTTAAAATTTTGTAATATAAGATATATTTATTAAAATTTATAAAAATTATTCAGTTCCTATTTGTGATGGATTGGTGGAAGATGGTGAACCTTCACCTTTGTCTCAAGATCTAGACACTCCAATACTATTTCCAAATGGTCTTACTTTACCAAAAGTTCCTGGAGTACCTAATTTAAATGCAATATCACAAACAGGAAATTTAGAAGACAAGCCAAAAACTTCAGATGCAGCTAATAAAAAACCAAAAAGTAAGTCAATCAGATTACATAATAAAAATAATTAAAAAATTAATATTCTATATATAGGGTATCTCTTAGCTTTCCCTTTCTTAATTTTTAGTAATAATTTTGAGAATATAAGCATGTGTATTGAAATGTGAATAGGTTTAATAGAAAGCACATTTCAAAAACTTACTTACATATTGTAAAATCAGTACATCTACACATGTGCTCCCAACATTTCATTTAGGATATCCATTTGTACTTGATTTCAGTCCATATTCAATACAACATGTCAGATGTCAAGTTGTTAATTTCCTATAAGATTTACATCATATATGCATAGAACCACAATTGTTAGTGCAAAAGCACATGAACAGGCATTCTCAGTATTCCAAATACATGAGTGGCCTTGCAAATGGACTTTTCTGGACTTTGGACAAATGGTTGCTACAGGCCTTCCACTTGTTCCCCAGAAATATGTTGACCTTATCCATGACTTTTGCATATGGATTCTGTAGCCAGAGACTTTGTGCCCATCATATATTGACTTAGGATCAGGAGATGATTTCTTGTAGACACAGCAAAACTCATGTTCTACTTACACAACTAACTTCAATTTGCAGAATCATGATACAGTCTGCACTTTCTCTTGCAGTGTCTTCATTTACTTTAACAGAACAGCAATGCCACCACAAGTTAGTGGTGGAAATTTTGAACACATGTAACTTGAAGTATTGGCTGATTTTTCAAGAGACATTTCATTAACAGTTATCTTTATAATTTTTTCATTTCATAGAGACATTTAAAACTGGAGAGATTTGAGTGGGACACCCTGTATAGTTCAATTACAATTCTTATCAAATTGATACAGTAGATGTACTATTATATAAAGAAATTTAAACAATTTATTTTAGGTAAAAATCGTCAAACTAACCATTCATTTCAAGAGAATTTTTCAAAACATCGAACGATAGAACGGCATCACATGTTCCATATTCCCAAACGTAAAAGTTTCCACGTCATAGCGGAGGTAATTGAAGATTTTTTTTTTTTTTACATTCGGGAATATGGAACACGTGATGCCGTTCTATCGTTCGATGTTTTGAACAATTTATTTTATTTAATCAAAACCAAAATGTATTTTTTAGCTTTGATTAAGAATTGTCTGGCATTAGTGTTTGTTAAGAAATGTTATATCATTCTCTGCAAGTACTGTACATAGAAATATTAATATTGTAATATCTATTCTTTGAGATGATAACTTGTTTTAATATTTTAAATAATAAAATTAATATTATTATCCTAACAACATAAAGTGAATGTTGAGGTTATGTTTTGAATAAACATGAACATACAGTGGATGATTGGTTAATGAACAGTTTGGACAATGAACACTTTTGCGAAAGATTTTTATGTTTGGACAACAAACACATGTTCAGATAAACGAACACCTCACAGAACAAACACAAGAAACGATGCCGCATTTAACATTTGTAAAACTATATTTTAATGGCATCTATGAATGGTTTATGGAATGAGACTTTCACATTTGTATGCATAACATTTTTTGCACCAGTTAGTTTCTGTTCTTTGAACTTTTTAAGTGTTTTTCTGAACTTTTTATTTAAGAAAACTGATAATATTATGGGGCCTAAAAAGAGTGGAGTGTCCAAGAACTGTGTTCACTATAGAAACTAAACAAGAGATAATAGCCAAGGTAGACAATGGGAAGATGTCTGATGTAGTCAGGCAGTATGACTTCAACAGGTTTACAGTAAGCACAATCTTAGCTAAGCAAGATAAAATCAAAAAGACTCAAGCAGATAAAGGAGTAACGAAAATCACATCTAAGAATCAAAGATGTGCCATCCATGAAAAAATAGAGAGATTGCTTTTAGTTTGTTATTACATGTAAATAAATGCAGTAAGAAAGGATATAATTTTTTATTTATTTTTTGAGGTTTTCAGAATGAATTAATCAAATTACCATAAAAATCTATGGTAAATTGATAATTAGTTAATGAACAATTTGGATAGTGAACACTGTCTTGGAATGGATTATGTTCGTTAACCGATCACCCACTATATTATAAAAAATTATTATTTATTTTCTAATTATAAATTGAACAGTAAAATATTAAGCATATTTTTGATGAAATATATTATCAAAAACAATATGAATTTATTACTCTACTATAAATTTTGAATTATTATTTATTCAAAAACTTAGAAATCTTAGCAGTTTACTATTAGTGTTTTATTTTGCAAATAAAAATAAAATGCTTAGACAGTCTTATAGAGTCAGAAAAGAACTTTAATGTGTTAAATATTTTTGGAATATACTGTATACTTCAAATCCTAGCCTAAAATCATTATTAACTCAACAAATCAAACACTTTCTCTGTTTGTAAATTAAACAACAGTGTGGATCAAACATTTGTTCAATTTCTGTTGTTTAATCTTAAAAATATTTATTATATTAAATAAATATTTTTACTCCTTTACAACTATTTAAATGTTTACCTTTATTTTCAAATTTATCTATTTAAAACTTTCAAAATTGAAATGTGAATAGGTTTAATAGAAAGCACATTTCAAAAACTTACTTACATATTGTAAAATCAGTACATCTACACATGTGCTCCCAACATTTCATTTAGGATATCCATTTGTACTTGATTTCAGTCCATATTCAATACAACATGTCAGATGTCAAGTTGTTAATTTCCTATAAGATTTACATCATATATGCATAGAACCACAATTGTTAGTGCAAAAGCACATGAACAGGCATTCTCAGTATTCCAAATACATGAGTGGCCTTGCAAATGGACTTTTCTGGACTTTGGACAAATGGTTGCTACAGGCCTTCCACTTGTTCCCCAGAAATATGTTGACCTTATCCATGACTTTTGCATATGGATTCTGTAGCCAGAGACTTTGTGCCCATCATATATTGACTTAGGATCAGGAGATGATTTCTTGTAGACACAGCAAAACTCATGTTCTACTTACACAACTAACTTCAATTTGCAGAATCATGATACAGTCTGCACTTTCTCTTGCAGTGTCTTCATTTACTTTAACAGAACAGCAATGCCACCACAAGTTAGTGGTGGAAATTTTGAACACATGTAACTTGAAGTATTGGCTGATTTTTCAAGAGACATTTCATTAACAGTTATCTTTATAATTTTTTCATTTCATAGAGACATTTAAAACTGGAGAGATTTGAGTGGGACACCCTGTATAGTTCAATTACAATTCTTATCAAATTGATACAGTAGATGTACTATTATATAAAGAAATTTAAACAATTTATTTTAGGTAAAAATCGTCAAACTAACCATTCATTTCAAGAGAATTTTTCAAAACATCGAACGATAGAACGGCATCACATGTTCCATATTCCCAAACGTAAAAGTTTCCACGTCATAGCGGAGGTAATTGAAGATTTTTTTTTTTTTTACATTCGGGAATATGGAACACATGATGCCGTTCTATCGTTCGATGTTTTGAACAATTTATTTTATTTAATCAAAACCAAAATGTATTTTTTAGCTTTGATTAAGAATTGTCTGGCATTAGTGTTTGTTAAGAAATGTTATATCATTCTCTGCAAGTACTGTACATAGAAATATTAATATTGTAATATCTATTCTTTGAGATGATAACTTGTTTTAATATTTTAAATAATAAAATTAATATTATTATCCTAACAACATAAAGTGAATGTTGAGGTTATGTTTTGAATAAACATGAACATACAGTGGATGATTGGTTAATGAACAGTTTGGACAATGAACACTTTTGCGAAAGATTTTTATGTTTGGACAACAAACACATGTTCAGATAAACGAACACCTCACAGAACAAACACAAGAAACGATGCCGCATTTAACATTTGTAAAACTATATTTTAATGGCATCTATGAATGGTTTATGGAATGAGACTTTCACATTTGTATGCATAACATTTTTTGCACCAGTTAGTTNATTTAAATAAACAGAATTTTCACTGTGAACTTTCTAGTTTCCTGAACTTCTTGTTGCATCATATAATAATAATGAAGAATCTCCTCATGACCCAGATGGCGTTTGTCTTGTATGGAATATGAAATTTAAGAAAACAACTCCAGAATATATATTTCATTGCCAGGTAGCTTACTCTAAATTGTTATATAGTTAAAATTTCATTAAGAATTGAGAACAACGGCTGAATTAGAAAATTATAATTTTTTAAGGAAATGTATATACAATTTTCTTCTAAGATCTTAATTTCTGTTATTAATATTGATATCAAATTATATGTAAAAAGTTTTATACACATTTTTATTATAAGTTTTTAAATTTTAAATACAGTAGAGCATCGTTTATCTGAAAGTCATTTATATTCAAAACGATTATATCCGAAACGTCAGTTATCCGAAAGAATTCCAGTCAGCAAATTTAAATTTTTGCTAATGCTGTGGCGCTGCAATCTCTGGCTATATCTTGGGCTACTCCAATATTTTTTTTGTTGGTGTGTGTTTTTTAGCTGGCAGCACTGGCACTTTTGTGTGGTGTTTTTCCGAGGACTGTGTGTCGAGCTGAATCGAATGCTTTTGATACTAGATTAACTTCTAAAGTATAATTTTTTTTGTTTTTATTTTTCAATATATTTATTTTGTTTGTAAAAAATAAAGAAATAACTTTTAATGATACAATAGCCACAATTATTATTTTAAAAAGTTTACATTAGGGTTAACATCGATGAAAATTCAACATGAAGCGACACATGATGGAGAAAAATTTAAACACGAGATAGGTTAATATATTTTTTTTACATAATCGGTTATCCAGAAAATAAGTTATCCGAACAACCCCAGTTCCCAATTGATTCGGATAAATGACGCTCTACTGTATTGATAAATTTTTAACTTTGTAACTTTGTAAATGTTTTCATTGTAACTACTGTTTTTATAAAGGTGTTTCATAACTGACTGATTAGAAACATTTACTCAGTTGTAATGTTCATTTTAGAATTTAAATAACTGATGATTCCATATACAAAAATGTTATGGCTACATAAATTAGAAAACATTTTAGTAAATTAACCATTATTTGTTGCAAATACAGTAGAGCATCGATTATCCGAATGTTGATCAACTGAAAGCTTTCCAGTCAGCAAATTTAAATTTCCACTAGTGCTGTGGCACTGCAATATTTAGCTATGTCTTGGGCTACTCCAATATTATTTTTGTTGGTCTATGTGTTTTAGCTGGCAGCACTGGCCGACCATGAGAGGGTACTTAAGGACATGCCAGGATTTGAACAAATTTCAACATGAGATAGGTTAATATATTTTTTCGTACCTAATCGGTTATCTGAAAAATCAATTTTCCAAACAACTCCAATCCCCAATTGATTTGGATAATTGATGCTCTACTGTATAGCAAAAATAATTACATCTGCATGAATTATGCTAATTGAAATCTGTTTCATTATTTTAAAAATATAAATACATGTAAATATCAAAATAGGTAGTTTTTGGCTTTTAGAAACTTATTCTTGACACAATACTTTTATATCATAAATTGCTTTTAGTATGCCAAATTTTTAGCTGACAAATAAAAATTTCAAGCACAATTCTGCTTTTTTGTTAATTTTGGTTTTGGTAAATTATCTTCAGGGACATTAACAGTGAAAATTAGAGATAGTCAAATACTATCCACAAATATTTGAATACTAGAAAATATTCGATTCAAGGTCTTGAATATAATGGTGATAAAAAAAAAATAAATTTGAATACAGTAGAATCCCAAAAACTTGGCGCAAGCTGTTATCCTCCCTTCTTTCTGCAAACGATGATAGTCAAGGTCTTATCCAGAACTTAAAATTAACCTATTGGATGTTGTTGGCTGGGTGGTGGACACCTGGAACAAATTAGAGTCATTAATACTAGTTTGTTCCTGGTGAAAACTTACTCAACCTCCTGAAAAGAGTTCCTGGATGTGCAGAAGCCGATGAAAATGATGTCGAACAGTGGTTCCAAAACGATACCGAGCAAGACATTATGTCTGATGCAGAAATTATTGCTGCTGTCATAGTTAATGAAAAAATGCCGGAATATGATGAAGACATTGAGGACTCCACCATACAAGCTCCTAAAATATCACATAGTGAGGGACTAAAGGTTGTCGAAACCACCCTTTAGTATTTTGAACAACAAGGTGCATCGGTAACGGACTTGCTGTTCCTTCTTCGTCTTTGTGATGAAGCAGCAAAACACAGAGTGCATTGCAGAAGACAACAGGACATTATGCATTTCTTTAAAAAAAAGTAGCCAGTTTTTGCAGTCGGCTAGTTAATTTTCATTATAGATAGCTTTATGCCTCATAAAGTATTTTTCTGAGGTCTGTCTTATCAGGTAAATTACTGTACACTGTGTATTCATTAATTTTCATTTTCATGTAGTAAAGGCTCTGTGCCTTCATAAAGTATGTACTTTTCTTTTATTTAAGGGTATTTGGGCAGTTTATTCTCTGTTGTATTCTCAAGCAAACAATACATACAAGTACAGTACATTTTCTTTGTTTAAGGGTATTTGGGCAGTTTAATCTCTGTTGTATTCTCAAGCAAACAATACATACAAGTACAGTACAGTATTTTCTGAGAAAACACTCGTACTTATTCTTTTTTAACCCCATTTCCGATAACCTGGCATTTTCACAAACTCTGCCACCCTTTGGTCCACATTAGGCCAACTTTTTAGGACTCTACTATGAATACTTCTAATATTATACCATATGTATAGACAGTGACTGTTCAACACCTCTAGTCGAATCATAACAAGAAAAGAAGCAGATTAGATCCTAACCATGTTCAAAAGCTTCAAAAATCTGCAGTAGATGAGAATGAAAATTAATTATTCTTACCTACTTCAATCTATTATACTTAAGATAACAGTGCATAAAAAGAAGGCACTGTGAAACTCAAAAGTCAATATTTTAAGTTTCATTTCTTAGAATTTAGTAAATTGTTTTTCTTTTTACTGTTTGTTTTTCTTTATTAATTTATTCATATATTGAAATAAATACAACAAGTTAGTAGTTAAATAATAAATATTAAGTAAATTTTCAGTAAGTTATAGATCTACTAGAGAGCTGTGCTCACTTGTTCAAAAATTTATAGATTTAATATTCACAAGTTGGTGGATTTGCAAATTATAGTAGAATTTATAGATAAGCAGTTCAATCCCTTGCTTCTCTCATCTTCCACTCACTTTCTTTGCTGAACCCTCTGCAGGGTAGGTCCAAATTCCACTATTTACTTTGCTCACATTGTCCACGTATTCAGAAATTTTGTGATGATTCATTAATCTTCTGTGCTGTCATTTCTGTTTTTTTTTTTTATCACTGAAATTTTAAGCTAAGTATTTTGTATATATATATACAGAATGGATAAAGTGATTAAGTTTATTAAGTATTCAGGATATTACAACATAAAAATGTACAAAATTAATTTACAGTTCAGTTTAAAATTAACTACATATAATAAAAAATCTGATAGATAATATAAATATCATTCATTGAAATGTAACAAATTAAAGTTAATTTGAATTAGTAATCAATTTTTTTTTCTCTGTCTTTCATAAATAAAAAAGCATGTTCATATATAAACAAACAATAACCAAACAGTTTAATTAATTTGGAATATTTATACATACAGTATTAGATTACTGTTCCAGGGGGTGTTTTTAAATATATTAAATTAATTAATTAATTAAATTGTTTCTAATTATTACATATGATATGAATGGTAACAGCATCCCTTATCTTTAATTTTAAATCATGGTAAAAAATCATGAACATTACAACTTCTATTTATACAAATATAAAGTATATTTATTGATTTTTATGAATGTAATAATTTATTTATTTTTTACTTTTACTAAAGAGATCATACTATTTTCAAAACATATAAAATAAAAATGTATAAATTGCAGTGGCTTTTTATTGTTGTTTAGAATAATGAATCTTGCCTGAATAATATGTTTCCTTTTAACTTTAAGTTATTTTCTTTGAAAATACTCTTACTCTCAGCCATAAGAGTTATTTTAACAAAAAATATTAAGAGACTCTATTATTCTGTTTTTAAAATCAAGATTAATTAACTAAATAGTTTTAGTTAAAGTAACTCTTCATATACATACATATAAGTAGATTTAGATGTTATGTACTGTACATTGTTAATTTATATTTATTGATATGTATTATAATTAAATCTCACATTTATATTTGACTTATTTATGAAAGTAAAAATTTCAATAAGTAATTTATTATAGTCTGCTGTGATGTCAACATGTTTTGCCAAATTTCATCCAAATTTAATAATTGGAGGAACTTATTCTGGTCAAATAGTTTTATGGGACAATCGGAGTAATAAACGCACTCCAGTTCAAAGAAGTCCATTGTCTGCAAGTGCACATACTGTGAGTAGTAAATTTCATAAGCTTTGTTCCAATAAATAAATAAATAAATAAAAATAATTAGAATGTTAAGTAGTATAAATGTAGATAAAATAAATGTATGTTCTCAATAAATTACATAGCATCCTGTATATTCTGTTCAAGTGGTTGGAACAGAAAATGCTCATAATCTTATAACAGTTTCTACTGATGGAAAATTCCGAACTTGGAGTTTAGATATGTTATCATCTCCTATAGTAAGTATTGACATAAGAAATTTAAGAAATTGAATTTTGTTCATTTTTATAAATCCTTTATTTCAATGTAGGTAATGATTGTCATTTTTAATAGGATTCTATGGAATTGAACCAACAAAAACAATCTCGAGCAGTTGCAGCAAGCTGTATATCATTTCCTACTGGTGATTATAATAATTTTGTTGTGGGAAGTGAAGAAGGCATTCTTTATGCAGGTAATTTCTTATATTAAAATTCATAAAAGATTATGGTTTGGTTAACTATTGTACATAATCTATAAAAAAAAAAAGAAACTGTTTGAATCTCACTTACACACCATACATAAAATTTCCAAATTTAACTACCAAAAAAAATAGATATATGATAATTTTTTTTATCAAGTTACAGCTATATTCAAATTTTAAAATGTCTAAGGGTTTGAAAACATTGTCTTGATTTTAGAAATTGTGAAAAATTATTTACAGCTAATTATAGAGTAGCCTAGTGGTTCCCAAACTTTTGATTCTAGGTACTCTTGCTAAATGCAGATTTTTCCAAGGTGCCCTATGTCAAATTCTAGCAAGTACTGGTACATTAAATTCTAACATTATAAAAATTTTATAATATTTTGTGGCTCCCCTGTGAGGAAGCCACAGCACCCTAGAGTGCCACTGGAGTAGCCTAAAAGTGATAAATCTGATTATTGTAATATATTTTCTTAAGCAAGTAGGATAGAGGAAGAGGAAGGCATATACAGATGATTAAAAAGAAAGGCTGTTGAATCTTTAGTTAGTTCAGATTAAATTCAGATAATTTTTAATCATTTCATCTGAAAATCTTCAAAGAAACAATATGATTTTTTTAAATGAATTTAATTTTATAAGTAATCAGTATTTTTTTTACAGCATTTCATAATTGTCATCATATCCTAAAATATAAATTATAAACTCAAGCTTTTAAACACAAATATAAATATGATGATAAATATTCAAAAAACTTTGAGTTAATTTTAAAAAAATGTTAATATTGATTAATTTTTCTAAGGTTTTCTTGAACTGATTTTATTTATTTTTTGCTCATAAGAATAGAATAATGTCTCTTTCTGTCTGTATCATAAGAATAGAATAAATATATCTGCAGATGGCAGACTAAAGAAACTTATATTTTGACTATTCTAGACTGGAGTCTATTCTATTCTATTGTCTGTTCTGTTCATACTGCTATGAAAATAATCAAATTTTAGCCTTATTTATAAAGTTAGTATTAATCACAAACTTTATTTGTTTAGAGTGGTGGTACCCAATGTGAGTGCCACTGTCTTCTGTGGGCAGTGAGTAAATCTTGGGGGAGCATAAAAAAGAAAGTAGGCAGCAGTGGGTGCTGGAGGCAGGGTGCTAAACAGTGACTAGGCTGGAGTCACTGACAATTTTTTCCTTTTCTCCATTAAAACAGGTAAGAAGAAACATTGCATTTAATGGTTTCCAGATTTGAGAACAATGTATGGTAAGGACACAAAGTGTGAGGTTCATAGAAAAATTTTCCTAAGAATATTTCCAAGCCTTTCTCACATAAGGAAAATGGGTTTGGGGGAATTGGGTATAATGTTATGGAACCAAGGGAGCAGTTGCTTGAAAAAGTTTGGGAACCACTGGTTTAGTGTTTCAAGTGTTATTCTTTGAGTCCAGAGTAAATATGATAAATGTTAAAGATTTAAATGTTTGTGATATATAGCAGGGAACAAGTATGGCATTTCCAAACTCTTCACAAATGATACTGTGAAAAATTTTAGTACTGTGTGTTGTTGGTGTAGTATCCTACAAGAAAAGGTTGGCATCAAGTGTATAAAGTATGTGTTTTTATTGTTATATCATTCTTCAATTTTAAAGAAGAATGTATTTTATCTTCAAGTTGTTAACTAGGTCTCTGACTGGAATTTAAAAAGAGGATAAAGATTTAAATTGACTCAAAATTGTTTGTTTGGACATTATTATTTAAATAAACTTTTTGTTTGATCATTCTGTATTATATAGTTTAAGACATATTTTTATTATTTGTTTGTTTAGTTGGTTAATTATTAAATTATAAATTATAATTATTATTATAAAATGACTTTGCTTATTTCAAGTAGGTGAGATGAGTAAAAATAATCAAATTGTTTACTTTAGCTTGTCGTCATGGCACAAAACCAGGAATTGTAGATGTTTTTGAAGGCCATCAGGGACCAGTGACTAGTGTAAATATGCATCATGTTCAAGGTCAAGTAGACTTCTCACATTTATTTTTAACTTCTTCCATTGACTGGACTGTTAAACTTTGGAGTTTAAAGGTTTTTAATTTAATCTTTAGTTATAATCAAAATTTTTTTTTAATATTATTACATTTTTAAATTAAGCAAATTATAATATGTATTAGGAAAACAAACCATTGTATTCATTTGAGGATAATGGTGACTATGTATATGATGTACAATGGTCACCAATACACCCTGCTTTATTTGCATCTGTTGATGGAATGGGAAGGCTTGATTTATGGAATCTGAACAATGATACAGAGGTAATATATTCTAGTATAGAAAATTAATTTCTTTAAAAACATTTAGAAAAATTTGAATCTTGTTTTGAGAATTCTTTTATAGTTTAAATTTTTAATCTGATTTAATTTTTTTCTTCCTTGTGTTTTCTTTAATTAATTAATTAACTAATTTTCTTTTTATATAAGTTAAATAAAAATTGCAGTATTGTCATTTTTTAATGTAGACATCTTTGGAAATGTAATATGTTTTGATATCATTACACAATATTAAGTACTAGTAATTCTAGTAACATTTGCATAAATTTTCAAGCCTTTCAATCATTATCAAAAGTACATTCACAGGAGAAACTACATAAAAATAATTTTTTATTTGGATTATATAGGAATCATTTGTTCATGCTGTTTTCAAACTGCAGTCCAACAATGATATTTGTTGGGCTGCAGTTTGAAAACAGCATAAACAAATTATTATTATTTATAGGTTTACAATTTTTTCAAACTTTTGAAAAAATTGTAAACCTATAAATTTCCACTGTTCTGTTGTCCTTTCTTAATCTTAAGAATGGGGTTAGATAGATGAAAGTCAAAACCAAATATGGAAAGCTTAGGGGCAGGAGGCACTGATCAACTATATACAAACTACTGCTTTGTGCCAGAAGCCATGCTATTTCAATTAAAAAATTTTCTCCTGAACAGAGTTAGATACACGACTGGCATGAATTCATTGTTAATAGGAAAAGAATGATGTATAGGGGCAAGACACTATAAACTTAAATGCACTGTGGTGAAAAATTGCACCCTGGCATTATTTCCATATACAGACAAGCAATTATTTATTGTGACATCATCACAAAGGAGCTGCAAGTTTTAATCATATTTTTAATTTATTTAATTTAAAATATATGCTTCCATCTCAAATTAGTACTGTAGTGTCTTGCCCCTGTATATCAACTTTTTGTTTAACAATAGAGTCATGCTGGTCATCTGTCTAACACCTTTGAAATTTTTAAATTGAAATAATATGACTTCCAGTTTGCATTGGAAGTTCGTATATAGTTAATTGGGGCCTTCTACCCTTAAGGTTTCCATATATAGTCTCATCTTTCATCTATCTAATTCGTTCTCATGATTAAGGAAAGACAGACAACAGATAGACGACAGTGGGAATTTATAGATCTAAAATTTTTTCAAATTGCAGCCTAATGATTCCAATACCATATTCCTGATGGAAAAATTTTATCATAAATAGTTTTTGCAACAAAGTTTGTATGATGGGAGCATAATATTGAAATTGTTTGCTCATGATAATGATGATGACTTTTGGAAGTAACTTAAGAGTTATCTTGTTCTATCTGATATTTATAGTCTTCTATAATTTTATTCCTGATGATAAGCCAAAAATTTCAGTATTTGGAAATTTATGTAAATGTATTTTAACAATTGGAAAAATAAGTTTTACAAATATTAAAATAATTAAAAATAAATTATCTTTGCACTTACCATTTAATGAATCAAAAAAATAATTAATTATGAAATTTTGAATTTCTTACATATAGAATTTCCCTTAAAATGTAATTTTCTGATGGCTTAATAGAATAATTATCATATTGAAATTTTAAAATAAAAAGTCTCAAATTTGAATTTTCAAATTACAGCTGAATATTTTAAAATTTAAATTTTTTATATTTTTTCCTGAATTTTAGTTGCCTACTGTAAGCACTATTGTGGATGCAGCATCTGCATTAAATAGATTGATGTGGGCTCCTTCAGGTCATCAGGTTGTTGTAGGTGATGATGTAGGAAAAATATGGGTTTACGATGTAGGAGAGGTAAATATAGTGTCTATCTATTAAGATAAATATAACTACTAAAATAAATAATTGTGAATTCTTGAAATCTTTACATAAAACTCTGAAAATTGCACAAAAAAGTAAAATTACCAGTGTATTGTATATAATTTTTGGTCATTATCAATAACACAGTAGAGCATCTTTTATCTGAATCAATTGGGGACTGAGGTTGTTCAGATAACTTATTTTTCGGATAACCGATTATGTACGAAAAAATACATTAACCTATCCCATGTTGAAATTTTTCTCCGTTGCATGTCGCTTTGCGTTGAATTTTCGTCGATGTTAAGCCTAATGTAAACTTTTTAAAATAATAATCGTGGCTACTGTATCATTAAAAATTATTTCTTTATTTTTTACAAACAAAATAAATATATTGAAAAATATAAAAACAAAAAAAATTATACTTTAGAAGTTAATCTAGTATCAAAAACGTTTGATTCGGTACGACACACAGTCCTCAGAAAAACACCACACAAAAGTGTCAGTGCTGCCAGCACTGACCAACAATCAAAACACACACACCAACAACCAAAACACACACACCAACAAAAAAAATATTGGAGTAGCCCAAGATGTAGCCAGAGATTGCAGCACCACAGCACTAGTGAAAATTTAAATTTGTGGACTGGAATGCTTTCAGTTAACCAATGTTTCGGATAAACAATGCTCTATTGTATATTGCTGCCAAATGAATTTTTCTATGTAGATGATGATAAAAATTTTCTCATTGAATTGAAAAATATCCAAATATAATCTTATTGAATCTCAAAATACAATTACTAGTAAAAACTTCAACTAATTTTGAGTTGTTCTATTTAAATTTGATTTATTTCACAAATTAATTTCTGACAGTTATCAATAATAAATTGCTACCAAGAGAATTTTTAACAGACTTTTATCATTAGATGAAGGTTCAATTATAGAAGAGATTCTAACCTTTAAAAACTATTAGTGGAAGAAGTATTGAAGAAATCATTCCTTTACAAGACTTCTGAGAGCAATTGCATTCTGTTTTTCTCCAATTTAATTTGTGCTCATTTTACTGTTAATAGTTTATTCAATGTGTTTTCATAGGTAATAAATAAATTTTTGTATTTCTAAGGAGATTGTCTATTATTCTACTCACAACATTTTTGATGGAAGCATCAGGTACAATAGGAGTACCAAAGTTGAAGATCATTGTGAACCTACCACAAGGAAGATTTCTGCAAGTACAAGGATAAGATCTAGAGTTGGTTGTATCATTCTGATGACTCCAGCTCAGCAGTCCAAAATGGTTACTGAATCTAGAATTGTTCCAAGAGATCCAGTCAGCAGCATGCAGTTGTCAGTTGCCTGACACACCTGTATACTCTATAATCCTGTCAAGAAACAATTTACAGAGGTGAGAGGAACAAAGAAACTCATTGTTTGTTAAAGGAATATGACCCATTGAGAGAGAATAAGATTTTGCTTGGAAACCTGAGCTCAGCAAGTAATTGAATGTAGCAAATCCTATACCCAGAATATTTTTACCTTTGAATATATTTTTGATTCAATAAGCCATAATTGAATCAAAGTCTAATTTGTCATGTTTTTTTGTTTTTGCATTATCAAACCAATCAATAACAAGATAGAAATTGTGTTAGATTGCATTCTCACCACTGAAGAAAAATGAATGCTTTTGTGCAAGCACAAATTCAGTTGCAAGTCATATAAGTTGATTGAGTTGCAAGTCATCTGACTCATCAACAAATCTTGTCTGCATGTTTTACCTGATGTTTACCTGAAGAAGAAGTTGATCTAAATATACTTGCTGATGAGATGTTGGTGCATTTGAAGTAGGGAATTGGCAAATATTTATTCAAAATTTTAATTGTCACTGATCTTTTTCAACAGCCAAATTTGTATCATTCTACCACTGAATTGAAAATTCCTATTATAATTGAGTAAATTGATTATGAAAAGTCTAGATGGAGAGAGTGACATAGCAAAGCTGATCTGAGATAAGCTATGACACTATGTAGGTCTTCATACAATGATTTAGAAACTAAATCACTATGGCAGACTTTATATTATAAATGCAGGAAACCTACTGATTTTCCAGTTAAGACTATCAAATGGTAAAATCATTAACAACTTATGAGTACCTCATAAGTGTTAATGCATTTAGAATTTTTCAGGAAGATAAGTGTTTAGTAGTGAAAATTATATGAATTCTCCATAAAAACAGTTTGAGGAGCATATTGTGATATTAATGAGAAGTGTTTATGTAAAAATTGGAGTATTCCTGCCTAAAGAGAAGATGTTTTAATCCTGAAATGCATAGCAAATAAAAATTTCTTTTGCCAGCTGAACTTCATTGCCTGATTAAAACAGATTTGGCTATAAGACAAACTCAGTTTATCTTGGAACACCAATAGGTTTCTTGCATTTATGTAGGTCATCTCTAATATAGATTGGAACAAATAGCAACTATTTCAGTATGAGTGGAAATGCCTTGCCATGTCAAAAGAAAATAGAACTTCTGAGAAGCCACCATTCCCTTTGATTAATCACCCTGCCAAAGTACAATGCATTGACATCTGGCATATTGCCAATCAAATTCCAATCTGTTTTTATTGCAGACAAGCAGAACATATTCAATGCTACTACTAAAATCAATCCCATAGATTGGCTTCAGCTGCAAAGTTTGTCTTTTGTATCTTGACAATGTTGTCATTTTTGCACCAACCTTCCAGGAACATTTTAGATTTCTCTCTGTTATTTCTGTACTGTTTAATCATCAGTTAAATGCTTTATGCAATATTTCAATATTATATAAAATCTGTAGGAAAAGTGATATTTTTTTATCTAGAAGAAAGAATAGTCTCATAGACATAAAGAACTTGTCCATTAAATATTATTGGAGTATTTCATTGTCAAGCAAAAGTTCTGATTATTTTTCAATTATAAATATATTCTATTAGAGTTTGGGAATTTGTCTTTATAGTGAAGGCCAACAGGTATATCAAAATTATAAATCTATAATTGCACAAATATTATTATACAAATATGAAAAACATTAATAAACTCAAAAACTTTGTTTTAATTGGTTTGTTTATACATATGCTTATATGCTTGTTTATTCTAATGGCTATTTTACACAATATGACTACTGCCAACAGTTTTGTTGCTTGAAACTGCAATATGCATAGATATGACTTATTTGAATAAATTCACACCTTGGCAATCTTTGTTCAATAAGCCATAATTGAATCAAAATCTAATTTGTCATGTTTTTTTTTGTTTTTGCATTATCAAACCAATCAATAACAAGATAGAAATTGTGTTCGATTGCATTCTCACCACTGAAGAAAAATGAATGCTTTTGTGCAAGCACAGATTCACTTGCAAGTCATATAAGTTGATTGAGTTGCAAGTCATCTGACTCATCAACAAATCTTGTGTGCATGTTTTTGGATGTAACAAAATGTCATTGGTAGTCATAATGTGTAAACCAACCTTAAGATGTATCAAGTGTGTGTATTAAAATTTTTTTTGAAATAAAAGAATCTACATCTGTCTTCTATAAATTTTTGTATAAATGAAGTTACTTTAAAATTATGATATTAACAGAAGTAAATAATGGCATATGACTGTGTTTGGATTTAGAGTGTTTCTAAGTTAGAAATTTGAAACTTCATATATTTATAATATGAATGCATAAGAACTACATAATATTTCATATTAATTTTTCAAATTTCTAGCTCATACAGATTGTAAGTAAATCATTTTTTAATGTATCTTAAAAATTTATTAAATGACTTTTATAATTATAGACCATAATTACTTCTTAAATTTAATGACAATTACTTCTTAGAATATTCATGAGTCATTTATTTTAAGTGAAAGGAAAAGTAATGAATTAATTCAAATTGAGAATGATTAGAAATTGAATAAACTTAATTTTGCTCATAATTTTTCATTTATATTATAAAGTGTATTAAAATTGGAGTGCTTTAATACTCTAATACAAGAATAAATGCTTTACTGTTGTTGAGATAATATTTTAACACAGAGTTGTAATTATATTATTACTGATAAAAGACAATAATCTAAATATCTTCAACATATTAAAAAATATACATTGCAAATTAACTCTTTTCATGTAGTAAGGATGAATTGGAATTAATCACTGCATCTTTAACAACATCTTTAATATGTAACTGTTAGCATATTTTAAACTTCACCTGCCTTTAAAAGTGCATTGATTAATTCAGCTTTCCATTTAAATATAAAAAGATCTTAGCTTTTGTTTCTGATCAACAAAAAAATTTATAGTTAGAGGAGGAATATTTTAACATTCTATTAAAGAATGTTAAAATATTAGATTTTATGCAATGCTTTGATTTATTATTAATATTTCTTATAATTCATTAGAAGCACTTGAAATAAAAGGTTTAATTTTCGTTTCTATGTTAAGATTAGTCATTCATTAAATATCTTTTGTATGCTTTTGATAAATCTTTATTCTATTTTAAGTTTTAAATATTCAAAAAATAAATTTTTTGAATATTTAAAACTGCTTAGTGTTATAAATTCATTAGATTAGTTTATTGTTACAAGTTATATGAATTTTTTTTTCAGCAACTTGCAAATCCAAAGAGTGATGAGTGGTCACAATTTGTACAAACCCTGCAAGAATTAAAAAATAATCAAGTGGATAAAAACATAGATCTGATGTATACTCTGTCATCATCTCCATCACCTATTCGCTAAGCATCTTTCAATGAATCTGATTTTTCTGAAAGTCAAATGTTAATTCAGTGCCTTGTTTACTCATACTCTGTTTAATTAGATTTAAATTGTTTATCAGTTGGACAATGATTGTTTGCATTTATTGAAATTACTGTCATTAAAATTTTGAATGAAAAAATATTTATTTATAATTATAAAAATTCTACAATGGGTGGCCAATTGATAAAATTCAAATAATTGCAAATAATTTTTTGTTCTACTGCTTATTCTTTACATTCCAAAGATATTAACTAAATAAATTTTACAAAAGGAAATTTAATTAATATAATGTTATTACATGCATTTTGAAATATACATATTTCAGGTATTTTTGTATTGAAATATTATATAAATAACTTATTTATAATTTAAATTAATATTCCTTTATTAATTAATTTCTTGCACATGTTTTATATATTTTAACTTGACACAGACCTGGTTTAGAATTTTGCAAGTTTTTTTTATAAAAGATTTAATATTTTTGTATTTGCAATTTGAGTTTAATGAGATGAAAATATTTTAATTAAATAATAAACAAAATAAAAGAAAATATCTTAATTTTTATCAGATAAAATGAATATGAGCTGATAATGAATTATCATCATAAAGTTCAAAAATAAATATAAAATTCCGTTGTTATTATATTTAAAGTTTTAAGTTTTAATAATTTTCTGTAGTTGTAATAATAATTTTAATTATTATTTTGTTCTACATTTAATTGTTGTTATATTTAATCTTGAAATATATAAATGAAATAAAGCAGTTTTCAATAAAGTTTCATAAATATTAATTATATAGAATAACCTTAAGACAAATATAAAAATGGCTGTTTTATGTAACAATACTGGACTTGAATGCTGAACAAAATTTGATTAATTTCATTGAAAAATAAGATTGTTTATTCTTTTGTTATAATTAATTACTATTATTATTATTATTATTATTTCATATACTGATGATCTTGTAGTATGTAGTTATAAAAATTTTAAATATTCTAAATTGTGTGCTGAAGCAGTTAAGATATTAGCCTATTACTGTAGAGAACCCAGAATCAAATCCAGCAGGCAAAGAACTCCAGGAATTTTTTTTTTATGGTCTACTCTGGGTATGTTGGACCTTGTCCCTCACTACTCAGCCACTCTATTGTAGACCTGGCCCACAGTGAACCTGGAAGAAAAGACCACCTTAGTGTCCTCAGGGTGAAAAAGTCCAGATAAAATTATGTATAATTTTAAAATAGATTTTACTGTATATCATTTGCATATAAAATATAGAGATAAAATTAATTAATTAATTTATTTTTCATTATAAAAGTCACATATAATAATAAGTAAATTTGAAAATGATGCAAAATAAATACTCAAAATTTTATTTAATGCAAATAAGTTTTTAAAAAATAGTAAGCTTTCTGAAAAGTTATATGATAAAGTCTATCATAATACAGTTCAGTTTAAATAAGATACAATATAATCTTAAAGATGATGTTATATATTATATAATATAATATAAAATGAATTGTAAGACCAATTTTATAAAAATTTCAAAACAATTGAAATGTATTAATTAGATCAGTTTCTTGTTATTTCAATGTCCAGTTTTTCAATTGTTTAATATAGATTATGGTATTAATTATATAAAGAACATATAAGAAATTAATGATGATTGATAAATACACAAGGAAATCATTGCAGTATTTTCATAATTTGATAACTGCAGTGACTTAATTATTTTTTAAAATTGAAAATTTTGGTTTTGTATAACAAAACAAAAAAATTGAAGAAAATCTTACAAATTTATATGAAAAATATGATTCTGGATTATATTTCAATGCTTTATTCAATGTGATTTTAATTACTTTATTAAAATTTGGAATTATTGAGATAAATTAGACTAAATAAATCTATTATCATATTAATACATAATCTATGAATATTGAAGCTAATGAGCAATTTGCTTAGAACAAATATTATTTTATTTCAGTTACAATATTTTTCCGAGTATAAATTCATATATTTAGTTAGTTCTATAATAATAATTTCTCTGAGATCTCATTACTTTTCAGATAAACTTCAATTATTTCTGCATTATTTAAAGTTTCACTTTTATTTTTATATGTATTTTTTATTATAATCTTGAATATTAAGCATAAATTATGAATATATATATATATAAATAAATTTATATTTTTGGATATTTACTACACTTTTTTATTAGGAATTTTTTAAACAATATTTTTCCAAATATAATTAATTATCAGATAATAGGAAATTTTAAGAACATTCACAAATTGCAGTTTTATGTTAAAGAAGATTTTGAAGTCAAGAATATAAATTGAAAATTTTACCTTTATTTGTTATATTTAATTAATAATTATAACATTTTTACTTCAATTGAAATTAATTTAAGATATGAAAAATTTCATAGTCTTTTTATAATAAAACTTGAGAAAATTTATACATAATTGCTTACAAAATAAAACTTATAATTTTTTAAAAGATAAAAAAAATGATTTTTTAATGTTCTGAAAGATATTTTTGAAAAATATTTATATTTTTAATGTAATATTTTTGAATATATGATCTTTTTTTATTTATGGATATTATCAATGGAATAATTATCTGATGTCAATAGAATAAAAAAGATAATCATTGTTACTGTATATATTCAGAAAATAATTGCATTTTCCAATTGTAAAGTTGCATTTCTAAAAATAAAAAGTAGTGGCTTTGGAATTCTGAAACCTGAATAGACAAAAATACATCTTAAATGTTTTTGGATATTAATCCAAAATATAAAAACTGTGATGATGATCAGTGATAAAACAATATATACAGAGTGAGTTAAAAGTCCTTTGCACTCTTTTCATTCCAAAAGTTATGAAGATATAATAATTTTTTGATCTTGAAAATGATTTTCAAGGTCAACAAAAGACCCATCTGATTATCTGTTCATGACTTCTTAAGTAACTACAGTAACAAAAGAATTATATCTTCATAACTTTTCAAATGAAAAGAATGCAAGGGATTTTGGGCTCACCCTGTATAAACAACAATATTGACAATTTAAATAGATTGTTTTCCATGTTGTAATTATAGATTGTTAAATTTCTGTTAAGGTCTGCATTGAATAATTTTTGTTTTAAATTTAGTAACTTTTGTCTTTGAGTTTTAGTTAATTAAACATTTTTATAATCAATGAAAGATTTAATTTAAATATTTTAATGGACTCTCAATAAATTTTAAACAGAAATATATTGTTTTAACATAGTGAAACAGCAGTAATAAATTAGATTAGATTAAATTTAAAAATCTTTATTATATACTAAATCCTAGTATAGAATCCTAATATATTNCAAATTTATATGAAAAATATGATTCTGGATTATATTTCAATGCTTTATTCAATGTGATTTTAATTACTTTATTAAAATTTGGAATTATTGAGATAAATTAGACTAAATAAATCTATTATCATATTAATACATAATCTATGAATATTGAAGCTAATGAGCAATTTGCTTAGAACAAATATTATTTTATTTCAGTTACAATATTTTTCCGAGTATAAATTCATATATTTAGTTAGTTCTATAATAATAATTTCTCTGAGATCTCATTACTTTTCAGATAAACTTCAATTATTTCTGCACTGACTCATCAACAAATCTTGTGTGCATGTTTTTGGATGTAACAAAATGTCATTGGTAGTCATAATGTGTAAACCAACCTTAAGATGTATCAAGTGTGTGTATTAAAATTTTTTTTGAAATAAAAGAATCTACATCTGTCTTCTATAAATTTTTGTATAAATGAAGTTACTTTAAAATTATGATATTAACAGAAGTAAATAATGGCATATGACTGTGTTTGGATTTAGAGTGTTTCTAAGTTAGAAATTTGAAACTTCATATATTTATAATATGAATGCATAAGAACTACATAATATTTCATATTAATTTTTCAAATTTCTAGCTCATACAGATTGTAAGTAAATCATTTTTTAATGTATCTTAAAAATTTATTAAATGACTTTTATAATTATAGACCATAATTACTTCTTAAATTTAATGACAATTACTTCTTAGAATATTCATGAGTCATTTATTTTAAGTGAAAGGAAAAGTAATGAATTAATTCAAATTGAGAATGATTAGAAATTGAATAAACTTAATTTTGCTCATAATTTTTCATTTATATTATAAAGTGTATTAAAATTGGAGTGCTTTAATACTCTAATACAAGAATAAATGCTTTACTGTTGTTGAGATAATATTTTAACACAGAGTTGTAATTATATTATTACTGATAAAAGACAATAATCTAAATATCTTCAACATATTAAAAAATATACATTGCAAATTAACTCTTTTCATGTAGTAAGGATGAATTGGAATTAATCACTGCATCTTTAACAACATCTTTAATATGTAACTGTTAGCATATTTTAAACTTCACCTGCCTTTAAAAGTGCATTGATTAATTCAGCTTTCCATTTAAATATAAAAAGATCTTAGCTTTTGTTTCTGATCAACAAAAAAATTTATAGTTAGAGGAGGAATATTTTAACATTCTATTAAAGAATGTTAAAATATTAGATTTTATGCAATGCTTTGATTTATTATTAATATTTCTTATAATTCATTAGAAGCACTTGAAATAAAAGGTTTAATTTTCGTTTCTATGTTAAGATTAGTCATTCATTAAATATCTTTTGTATGCTTTTGATAAATCTTTATTCTATTTTAAGTTTTAAATATTCAAAAAATAAATTTTGCTTAGTGTTATAAATTCATTAGATTAGTTTATTGTTACAAGTTATATGAATTTTTTTTTCAGCAACTTGCAAATCCAAAGAGTGATGAGTGGTCACAATTTGTACAAACCCTGCAAGAATTAAAAAATAATCAAGTGGATAAAAACATAGATCTGATGTATACTCTGTCATCATCTCCATCACCTATTCGCTAAGCATCTTTCAATGAATCTGATTTTTCTGAAAGTCAAATGTTAATTCAGTGCCTTGTTTACTCATACTCTGTTTAATNAATGTATAATGAATGATCTAAAAACTTTCAGAAATTTATTTCACTTAAATTTTGTCTTACAAGTTTTTTTTATATTCATATTTTAACTGAATTTTCAAAGCATGAGATAGATAAAAATTTCAGCTTTAAAATTTTTTTTCAAATTGAAAATGCTATTTAAAATATATCTGTCAATAAGTTGTTTCCCATTATCTGCTTAATCTAAAAATAGTGACACTTATATATACTTTTTTTTATAAACTATTAAATACATTCTCAACTTTAAACAAACTTGTGTTTTTTTAGTTAGTTTTCCTTAAGAAACAAACTGATTGTTTTCATTAGTTTGATAATTATCTATGGTCTTCTATCATAAATACATTGTTAGTATTACTTATTTATTTTTTATTTTCTAGGATTACATTTGTATGATTTATTTATATAAATATAGCTTTGATTAATCATTTGGTTTCTAAAAGGTTTTTAAGTAAACAAATATTAATATACAAGAATTATTTTATGGTTTACTTTTATTGTATTTTTATTAATGATATCAAAAATTATTAAAGTGACATTATTCGTAATAAGTATAATTTGATACTTATAGATGTATGTACGAGTAGATAATAAGATCTATTAAGTTTATGGAGAAGCTCTTATAACATATAGAGAAAAATAATCATATTTTGAAATTTGTTGAATGTTTTTAATTATAATGAAATTAGTTATAACTTAAATATAGTAAAGGGCTTTTTTCCAATCATATATTTATTTCTTGATATACAGATAAGGTAGACATGCTTAATAATACTGAACTATAACTGTGAATTGTGAATTGACATTTATTGAAAAGTAAGAAATATGTTGTTATAACTGTCTCAATAATTTTAATGGTGGAAAAATTGGAAGTATACAGTAAAAGTATTTAAAGAAATTGAATAGAAATTAAATTGAAGATGTTACAAAAAGTATTTTAAATGTAATTAGAAGTTGATAGTCATAATTTTTGTAACTTGTATAATTAATAATAGCTTATTTTCTACTATATAATGAAGTTTATGATCTCTTAAATAAGTAAAGAGAAACCTGTAGTAAAGTCACAAAAAAGCAAAGAAAAAGAAACATTGCATATGATAAATTAAAATAATTTCTTCAAAGCAGATTGGGGAACTCTAATCGATTAGAAATAGCACTCAAATTCCAGTTGATTTTTCTGTAATAATTGCATATGTTTTGCAAATAAGCGTCTGTTAAAAATTATTAGTTTTGAATTAAAAATAAAGATTAAATTTTCATTTATTATGAAGACAACTTAGGAATAAACAGATTTTTTTAAATTTTAATATTTTATAGGTATTTTAATCTCATGTCTTGAAAATTTCTTCTTATTAGTGTAAAAAATATACTATAAATGTTATAGGGAAAAAATTATAAGACACAATTTAAATGACAGAAATTATGGGAGTTTTTTAGATAGCACTTTATATATATAAGTTTCATTAATTCTAATTAATGAAAAATTTATTTATATTAAAGTTTGATGCTATTAAATTATTGAACTAGATTGCTTTCATAAACTTGTTCTCGTGGATTTCTTTTTATATAAATAAATTTTATGCACAAAAGTTTACATGTATGCAATTCAAAAAAATATACATGTTCTGTTTTCATAAAATCAAACTTTTCTTCAGATATAATAATAATAATAGATAACCAACTGTAAAAAATTATGTAAAAATATATTATATTTGGAGACAGTGAAATTATATTCATTTTTTATTGTCTGTAGTTCTCCATTTTATGTTGTTATAAAATGAGAGTGATAACTGTAGATTAAAATATTACTTGCATTTTACTTACAGGAGAATCATTTCATCATTTTTTTAGTATACATAAATTGCTTTTTGTTATAATTTGATATTATAATAATAAAAGCTTATAATTTTTAAAATTTCCAAATATTTAATACATTCACCATTTGTTATTTATTAGATTTTGATTTAATCTAGTGATGGATGGTTGTTTAACATTCCATTCATATGTAATGAAAATATTTTTTATAATAATCAACCTATCAAAATCTAGNAGGCCACTCTTTAGTTTAATTATTTTAAGACGTACAGATGGCAATTCAAAAACATATGTTTTTAATTAAACATATATATTTTAGTGTAGCGCAGTGTTTTTCAACCTCTAACGAATCGTCGCCCCCTTCAACGTAGTATCGCCCCTTCAATAATACCGTTACATAGTCTCGCCCTCTTCACTTCAAAATTCCAATGTCTAAGGGTAACGCCAAATTCGTACTGCATTGAATAGACTTGTGACTAGTATAATGTTATTTGTTGAATTACTGTTCGATATAACGAATAAAACATCTAATTATTCTTAATATAATGTTTTACTATATCGCCTAGAAAATTGTTTTCCACTCCCCGAAAATATAAATTGTTACTAATCGCCCCCTCAACATGAAAACACGCCCACATGGGGCGATATCGCCCCCGTTGAGAAACACTGGTCTAGCGTATAGTTATATGTTTGTGAAAAAAAAACAAAAAACTGATCTATCCTATCTTAATATCACACAGGAAAAGTGTGGCGATGGGTCAAATAAACACCCCAAAAGATTGTACTTTTCTAAACATAGGACATGTTGAAACGTCAAATAGGAAAAGAAGTACACTATTTGTATGTTTAAATGCACGCCAGCCGTAAGCGGGCGTGTAAGGCGTGCACCGCATGCGGGTGGCACGTCCAGGGGGCGGCAAATCGAGCGATCGGTCAAGAATTATTCAAAGTCATTGTCATAATACCCACCCTAGTTATAGCATAAGAAATGTCGGCATATACTTATGATTCACATTTTAAAAAATGGCATTTGCTTAATCATTTATTTTAATATTAAAACTTACATAATTCTATATATTATAATAAACTAGATACATCATCTCCATGTGTTTTCAAATGAATTGTTTAATTATTTGTTTGTCAGACTACTAAGGAAACAGTATCTAATAATGTGGCATCTGGATGGCTAATCTGATTGAGATAGGCTCTTTCTGATCAGTTTCTTGCTGTGGTCACTGGAATTGTTTTTAAATTACATAATGCTATTTTTATACTTTTGAACTACCATTTCAACCCCTGTAATGCTCTAACATCACACAAACCCACACCCAAAATTACTTAATATATATTTTTGATCAACTCTCTTAATAATAGTGTTGTACCTTTCATGCGAATTGAAATTTGCATGAAAGGTACTGTACAACATGCTAGGATATGCAAATGATTAGCATTTCAGTGCATGTGTTAGGCTCAAAGACCGAAATCGCTCATTGAGTGAAAAAAACAACCACAACGTGTTGTGGTAGTTTCAAAATGGCTACAAAGTGAAATTTACATTGTGGCTTTCATGATATTTGACCACTACGTGTTGTGGTGATTAAGAAAAGCCATAACGTATTCTGAATGTTAGCTGATGCAACCACGATACAGGATCATACAACTCACAGTGGTTTGTAAGTTTAAAATATGGATTCTAGGCTCAAAACATTTTTATTTACAATTTTTAATGCCGAACAACATTAGTTCTACAAGTTTTCCTAGAAATTTAATTTTCATACATAAAAAAATTTCAAAGAAATAAAATATATGAAGAAAAATACACATTTGTGTTTTTTGTTTTGCTAAAAAGTGCTAAGGATCTAACTACATATACTTGTAGGTGCTTGATACACAATAAAATAAAAATCAGCTGCTAAAGTTAAAAACCACTGCGCGATGGATTTATTGTGGTTAAAAGCCACCACACGTTCTGGATGTGAACTAATAATGAGGTGGTGATAAGAAAATCAAACTTTCTTTTTTATTATGATTTATTTATTTTCAATCATCTTATATAAGCAGGTTTACCCTAGATTTACCCTAAATATAAGACTACCCGAAACATTACTCTGAGAGGTTGAAATTACTCTAGAAAAGGGTAATTACCATAGAAACGGCAGCACTGGTCAAGAATAAACACAATACAAACTCCACAAGTATTTGCAATGCACCCATTGACAAGGTACAACCTATCTTTTGTATCATGGTTGCATCAGCTAATGTTCAGAACGTGTTATAGCTTTTCTTAATCACCACAACACATAGTGGTCAAATATCATGAAAGCCACAATGTGAATTTCGCTTTGTGCTTGTTTTTTATGCTCAATGAATGATTTCAGTCTTTGAGCCTAACACATGCTTGCAAAGCAAGTAAGAGAAAGGTTACCTATAGTCTATAAAAGGGAAGATTGTAAAGTGGGTTTCTTATACAGAAATTGCATTTGCATGTTGGTTGCTTAGTAAATGTTTTGTTATAACTCGTGTAAGGAGAAGGAATGCCTACCAGCATATGTCAAGAGTTTGATTATGGTAGAATCATAGCCTACCAGGACTGCAGTTTATCGTTTTGTACTATTGCTGTCACGTTTGTCATGATCCCATGACCGTCAAGAATATGGAATTGTTGAGTCCAGAATGACCATATAGATTGCTGTGTGGGATCTCAGCAGCTCTGGTTACTAACATCCGAGAGGACAGACATCTGGTCCACATGACCTTCTGAGATTGTACAGCCATGTCACATACCCCGAGTCAGGAACTTGGGTCGTTTTCAGAACAGCAAGTGTCTGATTGGACACTGTGATGACGTCTGCAGCACCACGGATTATCAGCACAGTGACTATTGCTGCAGCTTCCTTTGACGCTGCATCAGAGACAGGTGCACCTACAATGGTATGTTCAACAATTAATATGGGTGCAGGAGTGACATCATGTCATCTTTTCTGACAAAGCTCAATTCTGCATACAGCATTGTAATGGCTGTATTCATGTGTGGAGGCATCAAGGGGAACAATCATTGCCAGTTTGCATTCATCATCATCATCATGCGGGCCCGGCATCTGGAGTGATAATATAGGATGTCATTGGGTAGACATTTACCTCTTGTTCACATTACTGGTAATTTGGACAGCTGCTGTACATTTCTGATGTGTTAGGGCACAGCGATGGGCTCTATCTTTGAGGTCTCCATCGTGCTATCTTTCAGCAGGACAATGCATGTCCACATATTGCCCATGCTGTCCTGACCTTCCTGAAAACAGGTGTTCAACTGTTGTCCTGGCAACACATTCTCCATATCTGTGACCAATTGCAAATGTCTAGTCAATGGTTGCTGAAAAACTGGCACACCATCACTCACCAGCCAGTACTATAGATGAACTCTGGCATAGAGTTGAAGCTGCAGGACTGCTGTACTCATACCTTCCATCCAAACTTTGTTTGACTCGATGCCCAGCCAGATTAAGCTGTTATTGCTGCCAGGGGCAGCTGCTCTATGTACTGATTTCTGCATTCTCTGTACCTCAAAATTACCTGCCAATTTAATCCTGTCTTCCTCCCATTATACTGTATGTGTACAATAAATATGATTCTGCTATTTGCTTTCTTTCTTGGTGTATCACTTTTCATGGCCAGCAGTATTCTATCCTGAATTTAAAACTGTTTGAAATATGTCCTGCTTTTGGACTATTTTGTAATTATAGTTAAAAATAGCTAATATTCATTGCATAAATTGTATGTGATTTATCTTTGACTTGCAAGCCATAGTATAAAAATTTAATATCCAATTAATAAAAACAGTAGTTTTATTGAAATTATCATCTAGTATTGTATTTGGCAACTGCTTAATTGCTGGTAAGTCAGAAATAGTACATTTAATCAGTTTTTTGCACTTAAATTGTTTTTACTTTCTCTATAAAGTTTCCATGTTTTTGTATTTTTTTTTCTTTCACCTTCAATAAAGCAAAATTACATTTGGAGCAGTTATTAACTGTTCATTGCCACTATTGTTGTAGGTTGTTATTTAGTAAACCAGAGTATATGGATAAGTAAGCTGTTTGTTGGTTGTCCATAACATCTGTTATTGATAATATCAGAAAGCTAGAAAACTGACCAATGCCAACCAAAATCAATCATGACCAGGTCTGTCGTAAGTGGGCGTGCACCGCATGCGGGTGGCACGTCCAGGGGGCGGCAAATCGAGCGATCGGTCAAGAATTATTCAAAGTCATTGTCATAATACCCACCCTAGTTATAGCATAAGAAATGTCTTCGCATGAAGAAAAAACATCCGACCGGCGCGCAATTACTATATTCTTATTTATATTATAGTTTAGCAGCGCCTCTATTGGCATTTATCAGAATTAAAATGCAATGCGAAACGTCTGTCGGCAGGTTGAACCATCCAGAGGTTCCCGAAAGGCCAAGTACCCATAGTCGTGCTCTATGACACAAGTTGACAGGACTGGCGAAAATAGGGAGTCCCCACATAACTTCCTTATCAGTTTGTACTTGTACGCATTCGAACAGTTCTATCGCATATCAAATTGCAATTATTTTGTTAATAATTCTTCTGACGTTGGTCTAAGTATAATTAATGATATTTTAACTTGGTTAGGATTTAAATCTGAAACTTAAAGACGATTCAAGTAGTGAAACAGACATTGATGGTATTGATTTGTTTAATGAACTCAATACTTTAAAGTTGCATTTTGCAGAAAACCAATTTAATGATCCACAAACCCTATTACAATACCTTTTTACCGATGGCTTAATTTCAACATTTCCGAACACAGCAATAGCACTAAGAATATTACTTACATTGCCAGTTTCAGTTGCATTTGGTGAGAGGTCCTTTTCAAAGTTAAAAATTATAAAAAAAACTATTTAAGATCAACAATGCACAAGCAAAGACCAAGTAATTTAGCTATAGTTTCAATTGAACATGAAATCTTAGACAGCTTGGATACAAAAAAATTGATAGCAGATTTCGCAAACATAAAGGCAAGAAGAGTTCAATTTCTGTAGATAAATATTTACAGTATATGGCTTTACACTTAAGTAAACAAAAATAACTTAGTAATAATAAATAGTTTTTCTCTGTAAAGTATTTCTTTTCTTTTTTCACACCCTTATGAGACAACACTAAAGAGCTTTTCTGGCAACCTCGGAGTAGGTAGTCGTAGTTAAACGGGGTGGCATAATCGGTATTGCACACGGGCGTTAAAACAGCTAGCGGCGCCCCTGATCATGACTCATCTGACATCCTATTGAAGCACCTGGTCTAATATTTTGTTTTTTACTTTTCAAGATCTAATCACTTTAAGTTTGAGTTTTTTTAGTATGAATTTGAATAATTTGATCTGGTATATCAAATATGTATTTTGAAATTGAAACTCAAAAAGACAAGATAATTTCATTTTATTTATAGAGTGGTGCATTTCAGGGACTCGTGTTGTAATGTACTGTGCAACACAAAAAAGCAGGATTCTAATCAAGTAATGGGCCTGGACTTAACAGGAAAGCAAAATACAATGATTGAAAAATAACCTTTAATAAGCAAAAATCTACAATATTAATTAGGTTGAACAGTAATATATATAAATAAACAATGATTATAAACAAGATGTTAGTAATAAATATATATTTCAAATATTCAAAACAAGTCAAGATCAATTATTTACAAGCAAAAAACAATCAACAATCAATAAAATAAATTCATATTCTCAGCTCAGGATGTACAATTAATTAAATTTTCATCAATATCAAATAAAAAACAAAGAGTACACCTCTTAATTGCTTTATCAAAGAATGCCAGACAATTCAGTTTAAGGAAAGATCTTTTGGGAGCTACACAAAACCATTGAACAGGTGTGTCATCTTTAATCTGCTTACAAGTGTAATTCTGCACTATCTTGTTTACAAATTGAAGTGTTACAGGATCAGTCACATATGTAAATAAATATTCATTGATCTTAATTTTGAATTTAGTATATTTTGGGGGTTTCTTGGGAGTTTCCATCCTTAAAACATAAAAATGTCCCTGAAAAGAAAATAACAACTAAAAATAAAGCCCAAAACAAAAAATAATGATTGGACTTCAACTCCTTATGATGTTCTGAAACTTTTGGATGTAGGCAAATTGTCACATTTCATAGTTTTAATGATATTTGAGTCTAGATAAGTTGTTTAACTGTTTTACAATATCTAAGAATAAAACACTTACAAATTTATCTTTAGCTTGAAGTGAATTAAAAGAGTAGAAAAGAAGAAAATGCAACATTGCCAAAGAATATGGAATACTGATGAAGATTAGAAACTTGCACAAAACTGATTTCCTTTCAAAAATGGATAATTTGAACTTTTTAATAATTCAAGCTTTGCACAACTTAACTGATTCAGAATTGAACACAAAAATCACAATAACCTTTGATAAATCATCAGCTTCTATTTACTGTAATAACCTTCAGCTAATGTTTTCAATCATGTTCAAAGGTCACCATCAAGCTGTTCAACTGGATTAAACATATTTTAAAAACAATGGAAAAAAAAGAACATTGAATGTTTAAGTGGGCTTAAATTTCAATGAAGCCATTTGTTATGATTTGCTATTAATTGTTTTTTTTTAAAGTGTTTGATTCAGTTGAACAGCCCAATGATGGCCATTGAAAATGACTGAAAACATTAGTTGAAGCTGGTTAAATTGAAACTTCTGATTTATCAAAGATTTTAGTGTAGTTTTTGTGTTCAGTTCAAGCTTTATATTTTTTTTTGTTTGATAAATACATTAAACAATTTTAGTATATGAAGAGCAATTATTCTATTAATGGTTTTATTTTCATGTGAATATTACAATATTTTCTTTTTATATTTTTGATAAATCTTGTTGTTTTGAAACTTGTTTCAAAATACCAAGATTTATCAGAAATATAAAACTATTTAATATAAAAATTTAATGAAACAAGCATCATTAAAGTTTTATAATTTAATATAAAGTGAAATTTATATAATGCAACATCTAAATAAAACATATCAAAGGAAGATTTTAATGAATGCTTATGTCTTACATATTAATGATGATGATGGTGATGATTTTATTAATGTAAAATAATTTATATAACTGAAGTTAGCTATATTATCATATAGAAAGATTTTAATAAATGTGCTTATTTCGAAAATAAAATAAATTTATCGTATTGAATAATCTATACTAATATTATAAAGAGGTAATGTTTGTAAGTATGTATGTAAGTTTATATGCAGCAGGTAATCTCCGAAACTACTCATCCAATTTCAAAAATTTTTTCACCAATATTTAGAATGGAACTTCAGGGTGGACATAGGCTGTATATTATTCCGTTAAACATGGAAGATGGACAGTTCTTTACGGTAAGCCTTACGGGGAAGGCTTACTGTAAAGAACTCTGCTTCTATTTATACTATTTTAGATGCGGTTTTTTGCGTTTTTGATTGCGTTTTAATAGGGTATGTCAACAGAATGTACACTAAGAAGAAATTTTTCAAAAAATCCCCCCCACGGGGGAAGTGTTATACATTTATAATAGATACATTTTGAGCCACAAGGCTTGGCGAGGTCTGCTAGTTATTATATAAATAACATAAAATAAACACTTTATTTTTGAATAAAATATAAGGCAATGCAATGTGTTGTTATATAAATTTGAATTTATTAAAAAGTTTAAATTGAAATGTATTTAGTGCTGTATTTTATTCATAACTCAAATGAAAACATTTGGCCATAAATAAAATGAATTATTAAGAGAAAACAAGTTATATTTGTAATTTAAATGTTTATCTTTAAATAATACCAATTATTTATATTTACATATTTAAGAGGCTTTTAAAATGTTTATTTTGCTTTTGTTGGAATTTAATGTTATATTAATTAAGGAGAAGGAAAGAGCATTTTGGAATGTCATTTATATATAAATATATAATGACATACATGTAAATATACTACAATATACAATGCTGTTATAATTAATACATACTTTAATAATACAAAGAAAATATTTGATTTAATAGATTTAAGAAAAGATGATATTAAAAATTAATAATATATATTGAATAAAAGAGTTCTTGTTATAAATTATTTTGTTTACTAAAGTTAATATATTTAAATATTGATTTGCTTAATAAATAAGTCTATATAATTATATAAATGGATGTTTGCTTATAAAGTATATATAGTCTATATGAAATTTGAGTAAGAATTGTTTAGATTTGAAACTTTTATTAGTTTTTTAGTTTGTACTTTTATAAAAAATGAAATAACAAACTAAGAATAAACATAAAATAATAAAACTTTATATATATTAATGTCTTCAATTATACATTTTTATTAAAAATTTCTTCGTTACATATTGTACCCATTTTTTATTGCTTTCAGGTTCTAAAATTTTAGCAAATAACTTTTTGTCCAACTGCAAAAAAAAAAATTATTGGTTCTATTTTAATGGAGTATAATAATTTATTGAATGAAACATTTTTATTGATAAATATAAGTTTAAAAATTGCTACATTAAATAAGAATATATACTGATCTATATATATAGATCAGTATATATTCTTATATACATATATAAGAATATATATCTATAAATATACTGATATAGATATCAGTATTTTTATAGATATTTAGTGAAATACTATATCGCACTTACTATATTAAGTAAGATAAATCTAGAATGGAATTTGAAATATAAAAAAGTGTGGATTTATACAAGAGAAAAACTCAACAATTAATATAAAAAATTCAGCAATTCCTTTCACATTAAAAATTATCTTATCAATATAAGCTGAAGATGTGTTAATAAAAACTGGAATTTGTATGCAACAAAATAATAGAACTTTTACGATAGTTTAGCAATTAATATATTTTTATAACAAATATTTATGAGTTACAATACCTAACTCTTTTTTATGTTTGAATATTTATGAACATAACATACAGACATTCTAATTATTTAAAAAATAAAATATTTATTTTTTAATATCAATTTATTTATTACAGAATAAGTTAAAATATCTTAAAGGTAAATAAAAATAAATTATTTTACTCTGACTTCTAAAAATTCAAACTAAAAACAGAAATTGCTTTATTCTGATAACTTATATATCATCAAATTGTTTTAGAGATTAGTCAATCCTGAGGATGGCATACAGCTCCAAAAGCGCTTGATTCTGAATGTATAAAGTATAATAATGTGTAAGTTTTCCAAATAAAGTAGTTATTTTTTTAGTTTAAAAATGAATTATAAATAGATTACAAGACAAGAACTAGAGTATGACTTGAGGAAAGGAGAATACATTCACATTTTATCAATATTATGCTTATTGCATGCCTGTGAATGTCAGTACATAGCCAAAGAAGGAAACTGGGCCATTATGTTTTGAGAAGGAGCAAACCAGCTCACATTTGAGAATTGTTTATTGGCCACACTCTTTGGTATAGCCCAAGAAACATGAATAAGAAAGAAGAATAAAAGTTTTAGGAAGGGTTCAGGTTGAAGGTGAAATAAAGCGAGATAGGACAGAATGAAAGAAAAGAAACCAGCTCACAGAAAAAACAGTGTTTACAATCAGAATAAACAATTGTTTATAATAAAAATACAATGCTTTTGCAAGTAAAACAAGATTTTATAATCTAAGTTGTTACATAGCTTTATTTAATAATAACTATTATTCTTAGATAAAATATGCCAGAGAGAAAATATAGCAGTTTTCAATTAAGATTAATTAATATAGTTCTTTGTATTATCTCTTTTTTTTTTCTTTTGAAGAATATCAATATATCTGGATTTACTATTTCTTTTTTAGTACAGAAATAAATTATGTATGATGATGGAATTTTTTGTGCTGTTATATTATTTGCAATTAGTGGCATAATCCCTACAGATAGCATTAAACAAACTTTATATAAAAATAAATTTGGTTTCTAATAGCATAAAATAGAAATATTTTGATAGTAGCGTTCTATTATATTCAGCATGTATTCTAAGTGTATTTTGTTTGGTGATGTACTAATCAGGTTGAGCCACACCAATTTTAAAAAATAAATACTAGAATGCTTTAATGGAATGTTTGTTTTTTGAAGCCTCCATAACAAATTGTTAGATTTGAAAATGCTCAAATAACATCCTGTGAATAATGTATAGAAAAGAAGTACTAGATAGTGGAGTTTCTGGATTATTTTCCAATTTTAAAATGATGATGATGATTTGTTTTTCATTTGAAAAATGTATATTATTATTCTCCTCTTAAATGAGTGTACAGAAAGATATTTTTCTTATTCTTTTCTTGCATTTATTTCAGCATCAGTTTAATTAGCTTGTTTTATTTCTGGAAAAATCCTTCTTTGTTCTGTAGCAATATTATACAAATTCCAGATTTATATATTTACAAAACGATTATAATTTTGTAATATCTTAAAACTTTTTAAAGTACAGTACACACTGTTCATCATTTTCAGAATGGGACCACATTGAGCAGTATTTCCTGCATTACTAAGGTACCTGTGCATTTTGTACAAACTCTAAGTGTTTGTAAAAAAAATGAGGAGTGCCATAATTGTGAGTTTCGGTACTAATTTCTTTTTTAATGGAAATTCACTATATCAGGTTTTGCTGTATTTGAATTGCTAAATATCTCATTAGTCTAAAGAGATAGTGTCATATATAGTGGAACACCCAAAGGACCCTGGTACCCCAAAGTAAAAGGAAAAGAAACACTAGTCAATTTTCCAAAAATATTTTCTTAATTAAAATTCATTTTTTACTTATATTGTGTCATATGTTCAATATCTATATTACTTATGAATTAGTGGCTACATAAGGTGGAAATTTTAGAATTTGCATTTTTTTATCTGTTTAACTTGGCTCCCCCAAGATTAAATCTTAAGTGTGCCACTGGTCATATGAGTATTTTAATTATGATCATCTGGTATTTATCAATTGGTTAACTGATATCTAACATTTGGTATGGATAATGGTAGCTTATATCCTTGTAACTTATTAAATATATGATTTGAAAGTTTTAATATAATGTGGTAGTTGAATTTTTTTTTGTTTTCATAAAGTCTTAATTAATTCTAGAATTGAAATCTTTCCTAAGGATCTTTAAATAAGCTTAACTAAAATCAAAATGATTTCATAAACATGATCATCGTCTATCACATGGTAGTCTCATTCTCTACCTTGCTCAATTTATAAACTTCCAAAACTAACTATAAAGTCTTTAGTAGCAGAGATTATTTTTTTAAATGTTTCATTTAAGTTCAATTAGATTGTTGCTTTAGTTGGTTGTTTAGTAAAGAAATTAAATTCTGCAATTAAGATTTAAATATAATTTTTAATAATGAATATTATTGATTAGAATTCATCTTCATATGTTTGATTCATTTTCATCATTCAATAAATCATTTTTTACTGTTTTATTATAGTAGAAAAAATTCAAGCTTTCTTAAATCATATATTCTGCTAACTTAATTGAATTTTGAGCTGTTATTAGTATATTTCAGAATTTGTCATTTTTAATAGCTTTTTTTCTTGTGCAACAACATAAAGAAAATTGTACTCAGATGTTTGAAAGATTTTTAAAATATGTAAAAATATATATCAATTGATATTAAGGAAACAGAATAAAAGATGATTAATTATGCATAATAATCATAATTTATTTAAAAAAAAGTGACTATAGATGAATATAAATATGAATTCTTTGAATTACCAATGTAATTCACAACTGAATCTGTACATTCATTTTTATATCGCAGCCAATATATTCGCATCTTATAAATCACATATTTCACAAAACGAAAAATATATATATATATATATAATCCATAAATCAATTGACCAGGTAACAAAACTTTCACAGCAATGTTTTTTTTTTTTGTTTTTGCACTTTTTACATCTAATATCACCATTAAAATTTTTTGTTATCAACTAAAATCTTTAGTTGATCTGATATTTTGCCAAAATTAATCCGGTTACACTGCTTTGAATATTTTTATCTCTATACCATAACAACTTTACAAAATACAATTATTAATTTGTAAAATACAGCATTTACTAGGTAAGCAAGTTAAAATTTGACAGAAGAAAAATTATTGTTCAACCTCATTACACTATTCACATGTTTATATATTTTCATTTATTTATTTTTTGTCACTTTTGATCATCCTGAAAATTATAAATGGAATTTACCTTGAAGATTTTTTAATTCTTTTTAAATCTTCACTTTTTCATAATCTATACTAATACACATATAATTGAAGTGCATAGTAGATGCAACTTGATACTATAGTCTTCACGTTGTTAATGCTATGGTATTCCAGAAAAAAGACTACAGTTACATTAATTTTTTCTTAATAATGAAGTTTTCTATTGCACCTTTACACTACAAAAATTTTTTTTGCATCTTAAGTTTTTCCTATGATTTTCTGAACACAAATGGTTACTTCAACAACAAAATATATACAGTTTTAAATACTGCACTTAAACATCTATGTATACAAAAGTAAATTATTATTTTTTGCATAATATTTTTAAAATTTCATCAACAATTATCCCTATTATAGTTTTATAATTAGAGAAGTTATAAATACCATATATAAATAGTGGTATTACAAATGAATATCACTTTTATTCTTAAATCATTTGAAGATTATTTGATTTTTTTATGATACTCTTGAACAAATATACAGCAAAAAAAAGCAGCACTTTTGATAACTTTTCCAATAAAATTTAATTGCTGCCATCTAATAAAAAAAATATGGCATAAAAAAAGTAATTACATCAAATGAAGCACTTTGACTAAGTTTCTGCACTTTGTGCATATATCTTAAAAGCACAATGCTATATTCTCTATCAAGTATAATATCAGATTTTCAAAAGAAGGAACACAAATGGCTGTTTTTGTCATAGTAAATACATATCTGACAAAAACAGAAAGATACTCCTAAAGAGAGAAAATATCACACATGGAATTCTTATTCCATTTCCTGTTTGGTCTGATGACATTCCTGGAGGAAACTATCAGCTTGCGAGGCACAAAGTGTGTCAATATCCAGTGGCAGAGACACTGAGATTTTGGAAGCACCATTCAATTCGAGATGTTCGATTGGCTTAACCTGCATTGATTCAGAGACCATGATGCGATCGTCATAAAGTGAAAATCTACCTTTCTTAATTTCAAAAGGAGTTTTCACCCTCTTCACTATTTTCTGTCGTCCACTACTTCCTCCTCTTGACAACTGGATATCTTTCTTATCAATGGGCTGTTCACATTGAAGATTGTTCTCATTATTTTTAACAGTGTAACTTTGGACTGGCAATGTGGTTGGTCTCTTTGGGATGTCATTACTACAATTTCCATTAATGTCTTTATGAATCACAATAGTACTCAAATTTTCCGTTTCAGCTGTTGGCTGTGAGTCAGCTAGATTATTTTCAGAACAGAGTTTTGTTTTAACTTCTGCAGATTTTTCTAGGAAACCGTGTGGAAGAACAGAAGTTACTCGACGTATCATTGTTTGAGTTGTACTACAGCTTTGTCCTTTATTAACAACACACACTTCAGTTTCAATAGGTTCTGTAGAATTTTGTAATTTATTGACATAAATTTCTTTTACAACTGGAGAATATTCAGAGGTAGTGTTTTGATGCATACAAATATTGTTACTACTTAGTGGTTTTTTTTGTATTGTCTGTTGATTATCTGATTTTCCTTTTCTAAATAAATTCTTTAGTCCAGATTTGAATCCAGATCGTTCTGCTCCATTGTGTTTTTTCCTATCAAATACACCAAATGATTTCCACCATTTCTCTTTCTGTTTTTGTTCAACTTTTCCATTTGTGAAATGATGACCATTTCCAGGAAGATTAGGTTGTTTTGGCATTATGGTCGTTAAATGAACATCATTCTGTAAATAAGGAATGGGATGACAGTTGCGACTTGAATGATTTAACAGATCACTAGTCACTAAGGCATTACTTTCAACACTATCAATCATGTTCTGAACATCATAAGAATCAGTTTCATTATTGTGATCAGCAAGATTCTGAGTTAGTCTCTGTTCTTTATATTTCAATCCTCTGTCAAGTAACATGTTCCCACTAATTGACACTTCTTCTAAAGGTTCCATCATTAGGTTACGTTCTATGCAGGGATTACGTCCCTGGTGAGGTTGAAGAGGAACAGTCAAACGTGGACATTTATTTGCACTATTATTAGCTAAATTGTTTTTTGTGTTCATAATGGAATTATTAAAATGGAGTTCTGAAGGTATGGATTCTGAAGGAGACATTGTTAACAGAGTTTCCACTGTATTCTCTGACATGCTACTAGCCCTTTCTATACTTCTTGGAGGAATATTGTTAGGAATATCACCTTGTGAAAGAAATCTGTCACTCAAATCAGATGTTATCCCTGTACTTGCAGTAGCTTGACTACTAGAAGAGGAAGAAAGTACACCTCCATGCATACCTATACTATGTCCACTAGAAGTAGGATTTACCGTTGGGCTAACTCCAGGAACTGTCATGCCAGCTATAAAAAAAATTCAAAAAATTCTTTAATTATTTCATAATAAAATACTTCTCTACCAATATTGTCATATGCAACTATTTTGCTATATCTGACTTTAAATTAACTGTGCAAACTCATTAGTAACTTACACCTGAGGCAAAACTGAATTTTGCCACCCTCTGCATCCAGAACGATTGTCAATAGAAAGCATTTCTAGCCCTGGAATTCTTGTATAAACTATTTCTAAACAACTTTAAAGAATTTTTAAGATGATTTCACTGTATTTGGCTTATTATTTTTCTTATTAAACACTCCAAACCACACCTTAATCCAGTAAAATAAAATTTAATAACATGTTTTCAGCCATTTTTCAAAGGTCATCATAAGATTCTACAAATGGAATATAAATTTAAATAAAAACAAAAATTCAAATTAATTGAATAGATATACACATGCAACAAATTCATGACTTTTTATGAGATGACTAGTGCACTTCATATAAGTCATTCATTTGAGACACCCATTGAGCCAGCATTGTAAATTAGTATCAATTAATAATGATATTTATCAATTCTATTAAATATCTCTTTCATGAAAACTTATAATATTGTTTATACTTAATTTATGTTTAATGATATTCACTCAATCATCCACATACAACCTTGTTAGCAGCAAACATAAAAATAGGATTATTAAAGTGAAAAGATTTTCAGTTTAATAAACAGTTTTTTTTCTTTTTGCTGCTGATGGTCATTAAATATGGCCAAAAACATAAGGTTTATTAAACTGACAAAACTAATTTTGCGGTTATACAACTTCACGTGTAGGCAATTAAGTGATTTACTATTAAAGCATTTAATTCATGAATTCATTAATGATGATAATAACTTATGTTAACTGACAAAAATACAGTATAATTGTAATAATTATACCTTTGTGTCTTTCCCAAAGATTTGGTAATTCTAAAAGTCTTTCTTCAGCACATAATGCGGTCAGACGAGCTTCGGCATCATGATCCCAACAATCTTCAATTGTTTCCTTAAGTGCTCTAACAGCCTAAAATTAATATATTTATTGTTTTTACTATATCAGAATAAGATTCACTTCATTTTAATTGAAAAATTTCAATTAAAATCAACTTCTGTTAACCCTAATTAAAAAATTTTATTTACTTGTAAATTTTAAATTTATAAAAAGTGTTGAACAAAAAATAACCTTTTGATATCAACACTTCATTGTTATAGTTAATATAAAAAAATTATTAATTTAATATTTAAAATGAGTATTATTTGGTCATGAATTTAAACTAAATATCAATTCAGAAATAGACATTTACTGGATTTGTATCTTTCCATATGTCAGGAAATAAAGGCCTAGCTTTATGACGAGCAACAAGAACTTGCATTTGTTCCATTGTTGGATGTGACCCTACTTCTACCTCAAATGGTGCTTTGTAGTCAGGCACTTCCATTCCTATTATTAGTTTTAAATTAATTTTATTTCTATTGATATTTATTAATAAATGTTATTAAAATTGTATTATCATTCTATTAATAAAACAATGATATGAGAAATCATATATTTTACTTACCTTGAAATAGATCACTGCATCTAGTGGCTATTTCCCATAGAACTAAACCTAAAGCATATACATCTATTTGTTTCAGAGATGATTCACAGTCCCTTAGATTGACTGCACCTTCCAATACTTCAGGAGCCATGTAACGTAGCGTCCCAACCTAAGATTTAAATTGCTTATTAACAATTTTACTATGGTACTATATTCTCTTATGATAAATTTAAGAGATAACTTACATCTGCTAAAGAGCTTGTTTCTGCTGTTTGTTTTTCACCATTTTGATAATATTTGGATCCAGACACTCTAATACCAAATCCAAAATCACATAGCATACAACTTCCATCAGATTTCACTAGCACATTCCGTGAAGTTAGATCACGATGAGCAACGCACATCTTTAACTTATCTATTAATAAATATACATTTGTGATATAATAAAACTTACATCAAAATATTTAATTTTAATTGATTGATTAATACCTCCTTTTTTGATTTCAGTATGAAGATGTGAAAGTCCTTTTGTTATTGTTTGAGCCATTTTGCATAATGTAGGCCAATCTATCACATTTTTAACAAGATAGTCGTGTAAACAACCGAGTGGTGCAAAGGTTAGAACTAGTAGAAATTCTAATTTCCCATCACTTCCAATTCTTTCTTCTGAACCTATTTAATAAACAAAGGAAAAATTTTAAACTATCAACACCTTTTTATGACAAATTGTAAATTAAAATATTTTTTTACCTAAAAACTTAGGTAGAGATGGATGATCCATAAATGGAAGAGTGTAGATGTCTCTTTCATTTAAAAAGTATTGTTTATTTTGTACATTAAATATTTTTACAGCTACTGTTTGATTATGTAGAGACCCCTCACAAACTGAGCCATAATGACCTTGACCAATAATATCTTGAATCTTTAGACTGTCAAGATCGAATATTGGAGTGGTAGGAGGTGGAGCTTCCATTAGATGAATTGAATCAGGACTAGGCTTTTGTGTTGTATGCCAACACCTCACGATAAGACAAGCTAGGATGCCTAATATCACTGCTGTAAATATTGTTGATAACACAATAATAACTGTTTTTGTATTGTAACTAGCTTGTTCAACAAACTGCAGAGCTGTAAAAAAAATTTAAAATAATTTACAGTTTATCCTTTGAGATAAATCTGTAAATATTAAATTAATTTTTTCTAATTCAATAAAACTTCAAAATGTTGATAAATAAAAAATATTCCTGTTATAAAACAGATTTAACTTTCCCTAAAACAAACAACAATGTGATTACAAATCAAGATTAATTGATAACTTTATCAGAAACAAAGTTTATTTCTTTAATATTTTTGTAAATATAAATATTCAGAATTAAAATAAATTTGTTATTTATCAGATTAAATAAATACGACTACAATTTTACCGACCTGATTGCACATCATCAGATTCATCTGAAAATGGTACATCATCTGTATCAGAAATATTTGCATTACAGAAATTTCCAGAACAGCAACAGAATTTGGTGATATTTGAAGATTTTGAAAATCTTTTGCTGGCACGACATTCAGATTGTCCACAATCATCTTGCATGTTACTCCAGCATCCTGTGTAATGTGAAACAAACTGTTTTTATCTAGTATCTCAAAGTAAGTACACTGCACTCTCACTAATCTGAATTCTGTATAATCTGAACTAATTTTGTTTGCTTTCTGCTTGATATTCCAGCAAAGAACTAAAAGCAATCATAGATTATATTTTAAAGTATAGAAAATTTATAAAATTAATATGTACTACACATTTTAATACAAATATATGTACCATTTTTAAAATATATGTATTTGTCTTCAGTCCATTTAAACTCCTATTTTTATATATAAAATCCCACTACTCCAAACTTTTCACTAATCTGAACAACCCTGTACAACAATTAGTTTGGATTACAAGCATGCACTGTAATTTTTTCCTAGATTTTTGTTAAGACATTGCCACAAAAAATAATTGGTTAGAGTTCATTAATATTAAAAAATCTTTTAGTAAAAAAAATATAATCAAACAATAATTTATAAAATTTTGAATTAACTGAAATCTATAATTTTTGTGTATTAAAACTATCATTGATAAGAGAAATATTCTAAAAAATATTTAAAGAAAACATATTTGTGACTTCTATAACAAGTTGTCTGTGATTAAAACAATTTTCACCAGCAAAATTTAATAATAATTTTAATAAATCAGAAAGGCATGCTTAAAAGAACTTTTAAAAATATTTTATTAATTCAAAATAAAAATTTGAAGGACAACAGATTAAGATATATTAGGATAGCAATAACAAGATAATGTAATTAAAAATAATAATAAATTATAACATTTTAACCTAAAATAACAAAACATTACTTTAATTTACTTAACAATAAAAATGTAGGAAACTAGAAAATCTCTATTTACCTTGTGTCATTATAAAGGTCTTATTCTGTGCATTTTCTGTCCACAGGGCATAACAGTATATTGTGGAATCTGAACATAACTGAGTATTATTGGTATTAGATAATTCTATTGACATAGATCCATCTTTTTCCTCATCGTCATCAGAATTTTCTAATGCAGAATATTTCACACTAGCATCTTTATGATATACACACAATCTTTCACTCCAACAGGAACCTAGAAATATTACAGAACATTAGATACTAAGAAAAACAAATTAAGATGTTTAAATGTGTGCTTTTACAGTTAATTATTTTCAGATTATAAAAATAATTTTCTCTTGATTTTTGATGTTATAGTAAAGAATGTTGTTAACATATGATTAAATCTAAATCTTTCTAAATTGAAAGATTTAGATTAAATCATAATTATAATTTCAGCTTTTCAGACTGGATCTAAATTTATCAAGTATCAAATTTTTCTATATAGATAAATTATATAATTTTTTACAAATTGTTTTTATAACATTAATGCAGTTATAGTATATAGAACAGTAGCATTCTATTATCAGATGTTACTAATTTACATATATACAGATTAGTACCATATACATATGGTACTAATTTAATATGAATAAATTAAAATATATAGGATGAAACCATACAGAACCGCTTATTTTTATGTTTTAGACTTTTTTAGTACTTATTTTATTCTTTAGTTTAATCAGTTCTGCATCAAGTGAATGCCAATGAATATTTTCTGATCATCTGAGAAAAAGGATAACCAAAATAAATAACCAGTTACACCTTTATCTTTTGATACTACTAACTGCTTATTTTTAGTATATTCATATATTACCTATTAGTTATGTTATAAAATATGTGAAAACAGATCCTTATGCCTTGCCTTTTTTTCTAGTAATTTGAATTTGAGATTTCTAATAATTCTTATTATGAATCTCAAATTCAAACAAGCTATCAGAAAATGAAGCAGTATTTGAAAAATATTCACAGAGGATTTCAAGATTATGTTTGATCCTAGAATCTATTAAAATATTGGCACACAGTTTCAGTACAACCTCTATATAGCCCCAATCATTCAAAGAAATGATGATTCCTAGAATTATACTTTCTTTGGTTCATTTTATACAATATTTTTCATTGCAATTTCAACAATGTAATGTTCTAATATAACATATTATAACATTGAATTGTGATAATATATCTATATAATTATAATCTATACATAATACAAATATATATCTATATAATTATAATCTAACATTTACAGATGTATGTTGCATTAATTTGTCAGCAAAATTACATTTTATGTAACTAGATGTGTCCAACTAAACTGAAGCATGACACAAAGAAAAACTAAGCAAGCAAATAGGTTATGAGCATCTTTATCTAATTTTCCTATAGCATTTTTACTGCTAGAAACCAAAGTTTTTATTTTGAGGTTGTGTTTTCTTTGAACAAACAGATTTATTGATAAGTAGATTACATAAAATGTTTTTTTAGAATTTTCTATAAGATGCTTCTCTATTACAGTGTAAAATCAATGAAAACATAATGTCTGATTCAATTATATTTTTAATAAATTTGTTAAAATTTTAAATTTACAATGAGAACATCTGTCTTACTAGAATGAATCATTGTATTATGAGCACTGTAAATGATGCATTTCATGACAGAATTCGTTACTTATAAAGTAAAATAAACAAAATAAATTAAATCAGTTCACTCTACATTAATATTTTTAATTATAAGGCTTTGAATTTCAGCTAAACATGTCAAAACATAAACACAATCCAGACCAAATAGACACCATGCTCAATATATACAAAAATATATTTTATAAGGTTTGAGATGAAACATTTTATTTTGAATACGAGGTTAAACAGTAATTAATACTTTACTTAAGTGTACTTTAAAATCATTGATGCTTCAAAGAATTAATAATAGACTTTGTGGTATGAAAAGGTATGAAGTATGATTGGCTAAGAATATGAGAATGGGAACCAGCAAGAAAAAGGAGAAAAGCCAAGAAGATGAATAGATGGGATACTGAACATAATGAATGAAGGAGTCCTTTGAGATGAGAACTAGGACAGACTGGCAAAGAATAATATTTAGACATGTAGAAAAAGCTCGAACAATAAATAATAATGCTTTTTACTGCAATAAAATGGTAAAGTGTGAAAAAGAGTACTTTATTATGTTGTTGCTATAACAACATAATAAAGTACTCTTTTTCACACTTTTATAAATTTTATAGGGAATGCTTCTTCCAATTAGTAATTTAGATTGTAAACACTTGCGCATTTAATTGCACTTTACAAAATATTATTTTAATGCTTTATTAAATTCATTAAGCTGCAAAAATGTAATTTAAAGTGGACAATTACGTCGAAGCGGTTACCAGTTCAATACAATACGTGACATAACCATGTGATGATGATTCATAGAAACCGGAGGATAGGATTCATGATTCATCGCCGCTCACCGGGGAACGTTAATCATCGCGATCCTACCATTTATAAACAAACTTTTGAAATTACTTTAATTCAAAATTACATTCCCCGATCGAGACACGTTACGCGGGAATTAATAACACGAGTTGGGACTAGAGGGAGCCACCAATCAATGACAGGTCGTGCATAAAACTGCGCTGGCCATTCATTCATTCATTCATTCATTCCCCAATGTGCAGTCGCTATTTATAGCCGGATCTATAGTAAAATCTCAATCTCCAAACTTTATATTTCGTTTAAGACAAGACAAATCGAGCGAAGTTCTAAACAAAGAATTTGTCGTGCGGATTAATAAACATTAGACATTGTAAAAGCAATTTTATCTCCCACTTCACCCTCCAATAGATATTACAATACCAAATGATATGCTTGTTGCTATGGTAATAAGAACAACAATGACCTCTTCGATTTATCATCGATACTAATAATAAAATTAAAACCGATTTATATCAGTTTATATAATTTTATTATTAGCGAGTTTGCATTATTCTAAACTTTTCGCTCGGTGTATTAATATGTATTCGGTAACAATAATTAAGCAGAAAAGTAATAAAATGTGCCGAACTCGAAACAGTAGGTCTGCATTCGCGTGTTCGGTGGAGCGGAACCTGTAAAATTATTAAATAAACCTTTACGTCGGCGATGTAACAATTCCACCGACTGGAAGGATTTTAATTTTCTCTCTTTGGATTAAATGTCGTGGTAAATCAAACGTTGGTTGTCTCTCGATGTTTAATCCCGGGATGCGTGGAACAATAGTTTATGCAAGTTAAGATAGAAATTCTAACATGTAAAATTGTATCTGGCAATTGTCAAGAGAAATTGTCCCTCCAGAGCTTACTCGATACAACGCTCGGGAAAATTATAATTATCTTTTATTTAAATAATAATAAATCAAATTTTAATATTTTTAAACGTAATAAATTCACTCTCGAATACTGTATATATTGATCGCATTATCTCGTTACGTAGAGTCGCCTTAGATATTAGCGTATTATGCTAATCGCGCCCGAAAGAATCTGATTTATAATAATATACTGGCGTTTCTATAACATAAATCGGCTAAATATATTAAGATAATTTTTCCTAATGAGGGTAATTGGCAACGCATCCTGTTCTTGATTATGCACTATCCGTTGTAGGCTATTGAAATTGCTCTTCTCTCCGCTCAACTACCGTCGTTACGATAGTCACACTCGAGCTTTTTTCTCCTTTTCTTTTTCCCGTCAAAGATAAAAGAGAGAACGAGCATAGCGTTTGTTTTCCATTTAATCCATGGCAAATTTCTTAATTTTAGTCGTGATTAATGACATTAGTTTATGCTCGTCATTGGCGGAAAAAATCTTGCAACCAATTATTCACGGAATTTATTTAAAATGATTTACCATAACCATTAAACTAATGATGCATTTTCTAATGATATTAATGATTTATTAGGGTCTAAACGAGCATTTTTACGCATGATCTGCACATTACGGAATTAATTTTGACATATTTTTTAAAACTCCGTACATTGGCTTCACGTTGATCAAAGTATAGCCTATAAATAGTCGTTATTCTATAACTGGAATGCGTTTCTTATAATTAAATCTACGAGAACGGATAAAAAAAAACGTATAAAATTCTTAGTTTCTTATAACTCGACGACGAAGAATACACATCTTAGAGATTGTCATCAGTAATTTACACGATGAACATCCCTCGATGTTAATCTGCACGAGAAATAAATATTTCCACTCCATTATCAAAAAATAAGATAAACGATACGTGATATAAATTCTTAGAAAACAAAGTCGTCTAGTCAATCAACAAATCTCATATTCTAATTTCCTTTTATATGAAACAAAGTTTAAGAAAATCTAATTAGCCTATAAAAGTAAAACATTAGACGTATACACGAAATATACTTAGCTTTCATCTGACATTAATTTCTAATTTATCTGCATGTTTTTCCTTAATTAAATTTTATTTTTGAGAAAATATTTTTGCTTTATAAATGTTTTACGAAAGAATTTTAACTCAAAATTATATTTTGTAAAAGGATTATGTCTGATATGATTATGGAAAAATCATTGCCAAACGGATTTTAGTAAATTTCGAAGACGGAAAACAAGACAAAAAGTTTTTTCTTGGAAACAAGTAGCATTAAACACGCTCGGCCTCGTAGCTTCTAAAATTATATTAATTAAATGACTTATTTTAGTAATGCAAACATTTCTCGCCAGTGAAAAATAATCCAGAATTTCTTAAATTAATAAAATACAAAGTAAGGGTAGGATTTTTATCGGTAATTCTAGGTATGGTGTAAATATTAATAATGTTCTTGAGGAATTGTTAGATCGTAAACAAAACATGATACGGCGGAATGAAGAGGGAGAAGTAGAATAAATGTTCACTCTTAACTTTATGCACGCTTGTTCTATACTGTTTCCAGTTTATAAGTTTAATTAAATAATATTTACTTTTAGTTAAATTATTTAATCAAATAATTTCATTTAATTATATGATAATATTAAACTTTGCTATTTTATTAAATTGTAAACAGTTTATGCGTCTTTTCATTTCTCCGGTTACTTTTCTAATATGCACTCTCTATTTATTATGAATAAAAGGATAGGAAAAGCGCATTGAAATAAAGATAGAATGCAATATCTGACAGTATCTACTCGTTCTTGCCAAAATATGTTTTCTCTTATCCCGCAGTTGGAGCATTGGTCAAATTTATTATACAGTAGAATGAATACAAATGTATACGTATAAACTTTTTGTATATATTTAATACAATTTTATGGATTATTAATACGTAGTTATTTCGAATCAATTCACAGAAAAAGCCTACTCTTTTCCAATATCCATAAATAACAAAGATTTTACAGATTTCATTATTATGCCAACTGGAAGAAGGAAAAAGCTTCAAGTCCTTTCGACTTATAGGGACATATTCCCTATGCAATATCGTATGATATTTTTTTCATTTATTTATTTATATCAATGTATATTGCAGAAACCACTACAACTACAAATTTGAAAAAGTAGAAATTTTGTATACATTTCAAAGCTTTCATATATGTTTTCTTTGAAAGAACAGATCTCAAAGTTGAAATATTTCAAGTTAGAATTCGGTCAATCTAAATCATGGAGTAATAAAATTACGTATCTACAACTAATTTCTGATCAATTTCTCTGCCTTTAGAATCTTCGAATTTCCTAATTAAAATGAATATTTATCAACATAGATTCGTTTGGGAGATGCGTTACTTGCGCTGGTGAAAAATATTTAAAAAGGAAGTCGTGATAAATGTCGTTCATTAAAAATTTAGATCCACATGAGCATCGTTCATCCTAAATTTTAAATCAGAAAAATCGAGAAATATAATTCAATAATATCGTTAAATTTTCTAATTTAATTACTCAATTAATATGAATTTCGTATCATTCTTGTGGATATTCAAAATATTAGCTTAAAAAATAATTAAAATTAATTTACTTATTTTTGAGCATTAGATATGAATTTTACAGATATAAAATTCAATTCTAATGGAACCTTTACAATAAAGAGTAACAAGATTAAAGAAAATGCTAAATAAGTTCGTAATTTTCGATTCGGTAAAAGCCTAAAATGCCTTCGTTAAAAATTAAGGATGTATTGTTTGCTAAAACCTATTAAAATTTTATTTTAAAAAATACTTTCTTAAAATTGCTTTAAGATTTAAAATCCCAACGGTATCTAAAATAGCGGCAGCAAATTTTTTTAACATTAAAAAAAGCTGATTTTCTTACCAAGTGAGATCAAATTTAGTATCACGGACGTTTTAAAAAAAAAAAAAGAACAATTTACAAAATAACCAAAGATGTCTCTTTCATTTA
>NW_019385090.1:240905-258499 GCF_000671375.1 Centruroides sculpturatus
TTTAATTTGACTTCTTGAAGACTTTTAATTTTTCTAAGTAAATAATTTATTATTTTAAACCGATAAATAATTCTTTTTTTTTTTAGCTGTGAAAGTCATTTTATATTTTTATCTAAAATTAATATTAATAATAATAATTTACATATTTAAAATTACGTCAACGAAAATATTTTCAAGCTTCCATCGCGCATTATAAATGATTCTACTTGCTCGAAATATTAAACGATTCTCCATTAAAAAAAATGTGAAATAATTAATTTTTATGAGTAATAATCGTTAGAAATTCCTTAAAAAAATAATAAAATAATTTTTTATTCGAAGTAATTTTATTTTATAATCGTATCTTGGCTTATTTTTCAATATTTTAAATGTCAACAGAGTCATTCATAATTTTAAAAATATATATATAGAGAGAGAAAGAGATTTATAAATAAAACGAATTAATAAATTATATAATGAAAAATACCATTAACTAATGATAAAAATAATCCTTAATTCGTATTAAATTGGTTATTTTAATTATCATTTAAATAATCTTACAATTAATTTTTCTATTTATATTTTATTAAATTCATTCTGAATATATTTTGAATTGATTAATGATTAAACTAATTAATTTTGAATGATTAAAATATTTATAAGTTTCATTCAAATTAAAAAAAAATGATGATTTAAAATGACTTTACAGTTATTAAATTAAATTTCCTCATTTATTTTATCATTTTAAGTTAAAATAAACTATAAATTATAATAAACCGTAGAAGTTTATATTATATAATTCGGATTTAAAAGTGAAATTATTTAATATTTAAGAGATTTAATTATCTAAATTTTACTTATTATTTTCATGATAATTATTGGCAAATCATTTTAAAAAATAAAATTTAATAAAATATATTATTAAATAAAGATTTAAAGATGAATTTATTTCCTTTAAATTCGATTTCTAGCATTAACCGGTCGATCAAATGATAAAATAAATTATTTTTATTGATAAAACTCGCTATAGAGTTAATAAAATAAAATTATTCCGCTACAAAATCATTTCAAGTAAGTAATTAAATTTGAAATTTAATAATTTTTCGTAACTTTCGTCATATTTAAATTGATTATAAACATTAAAAGCTTCGATAGAAATATCACAAATAATAATTAAGTTTAATTAATAAATATAATTATATATTAATGATATTTATTAAGAAAAAATATGTTTTTCTTTTTTTTATCCATCAGTAAATAAGGTCTACAACCCATACAGTAGTATATAAATATTAAAAAGCATTCAAGGATATTCTTTACACGAAAAAGGAGGTTTTTACGAATTTCCTTTCAACTTTTAAGATGTAATTTATAAGTATTTTATTACAGAAGTAATACAACTTTAACACATTTCAAGAGTTCCTAAAATGTGTTTATATACTTTATACTTTTTATTACTTTTTTTTTATTATAAATACGAACTTATGCTATAATTATGTACATTAAAATGGATAACGATTCTTCGCTGGAATGTTATATTAAGCAAACAATAGAAGAGAAACTCGTATAAAACTCTTATGGCATGTGAGAAGAGAAGATAAGCAACATGAGAACGTCCACATCATCCGACTTATGCATCTAAGATAAACATAGTTTATACTGATTAAGTTTAAAGCCTTTTAAATCCATTATTGTATAATCTATCTGGTAAATATTTATAATTAAACTTATCTCGTGCCGTAACTAGTGGATAAAGCTTAATTTCTAATATATTAAAATTCTTTAAATGAATTTAATTACCGGAACTGTGTTACGTTTATGTTTAAAAATGATGAATTAACTATTATTCAGACTTTTATTTTTAAATTGAATAAAGAACGTAACGGTTTATCATTAATTCATTTCTTAGAAAAAGACTGTATAGGACTATACATATTAAATGTTGACATTACGATAACGCCTACATCACGGAGTCATTGCAGCAATTTTGAGCCAATATGCTAGCTTGTATAGTATTTATTTTTAGAATATTAACGGTTAAATCTTATAAATTTAACCTATCGATTGGGAAAAAGCTATAAAAGTATCGAATGTGCCTCTAATAGCAAGAGTATATTAAGGTTGATGATGCTTAATCTCATATCACTTTCTAGGAAACGATATTTTGTTTCATAGTAAAGTAAGGACTATGAACTGATCAATTACACATAATAGTGAGATATATGAGAAATATTCACTTAAATATCTTATCAATAAGTTAATCTACGTATATTTATTTTTAGGCAGTAATGGACATTTTCTTAAAAATTCTTTAAAAATAAATGGCAAGAATTGAGATTTTTATAATCTAAAACCTGTTGAGAGATTTAAAAAAATAAATATATATAAACTAGTTTAGATTATAATTTTCAGTTTCAAGAAAATAATCATAGAAATTTTCAACGTAAATAGATTTTACATATATAATATGTTATGATATAAAGATTATTTTATGTAGAGAAAGATCCATTCATCATTATCTGATGATAAAACACTAGATTACAATTATCAAACGCAGGAAATATTTCTAAATGTATTTTTAAAATTTCCCAATTAATCATTTCTTACATATGATTTCATCTGTAAAGTGTTTAGTAAGAAATTAGGACGAGTTACAAGTCTGAATGCAAAACATACAAACACACACACACATATATATATATATAGTGTGTGTTTGTATGTTTTGCATTTCGGGCTATCTTTGTTTGTCGGATGCCGATTCAAGGACGAAACGACTTGCTTCGTATGAAAAATTGCTGCGATAAGTTAGCACAAAAAGATAAAAAGGGTCAAATATCACTTATGTAGATATGTGTTATGACGTAATAAATATCAGTGACGAACAATAGGAACTCAGGAAACAACACAGACGAAAACAGACAAGATAAAAGTTAGACAGAGGGGGGGGTACGCAACTGTTTGCGTTTTCCTACACCAGAGAGCGTCTCGATAAAGTACCGGGGTGACGTTACGGAGCCAAACTCGCCAAAAGCGCTTCCGCGATGTTGCCACGGTAACGGACGTTTTCCATTACCCCGACGGGTTGGAAAATACTCTCTCTCGAACAAATTTAATATTATTTTGAAAATTTAATTTAAAAAAATGTAAAACTCCAAATAGATTATTAATATAATACACAACTTAAAAAAAAAACTTACATTAACGTCGAGCGTGATAATTTATAAAAATTCGCGTAAAATCGAATAATCTTTCAACATCAATTACTAATGTCACACATTCAACATACCACAGTTACCATAGTTACATGGGGGCAAAACATCTGCCAGACGTAACCCCCAGGGGTCATTCGCCGACCTTGATACATAAGTTGTCATGGATACAATAAGCGAAAGGAAGAGAATCCCGCATATCAATATTGACGTCATTTAAGATTTGAGGAACCTTATATAACTTTTCCTTCTTTTAAATTTCATTTAACAATTTTTCAAAACTCTTTTTAAATATTCATAGACGTTATAGTTGTATAAACATGCCTTTATTATTATTAAATAATGAAACACTTTCTGTTATTAAAATCGATTTAATTTACTTATGGTATGTATTGACGTGTATGACACAACGAATACAACAAAAAAAAAGGAAATTTTTTAAAAGGAAATTACGTCAGATGTTGTTTACTTAACCCCTCAGTTACATAAAAGTTCTTGGAGCCAACAATCTCTAATCTAGAATCTGTAAAACAAAAAGCTATCTCGTGTTGAAAATACACGAAAATTTGGAATTTTGGTCAAAGAAAGAACGAAAAAGTGAGATGTCAAAATGCAGGAATTTTATTTTATCTCAGGGTCATCGACCCAACTCGTCTATTAAAGATTGTTTTATAAAAATTTAAGTTGCAGCCAGAAAATAAAATCAAGTGTTTAGATACAAAGAAATATACGATATTTAATATATAAAATATTTCTGGACATGTGCTAAGGATAAAATAACTCGAGCAATCCGAGTAAAGTAAATCTATATGGCTACACCATTTCTAACATAACTTCGAAATTAACTTCAAGGCCGGATGAAAACTACACAATATCAAATACCCTCAACAATAATGGCAATTACGGAATTAAAATTACTTAACAAAACTAAACCGTCTTCAGATGCAAAATTATATACTGTACATTTTAAAACAGTCGGCTCGATAACGAGAAGTAGTACGTCGCCTTTTAATAAATTTATTTATATTTAGCCTATGTAATAGAAAAAAGGTGTGTACGAATGATATATGCGGATGATTGTCATAATAAAATTTGGGTTGTGTTAAAACTACAAGAGGCAGATAGCGATAGGGTTTTTTTATAGCAACAATTGCTTATTTTTAGAGCGAATTTACATTAATCGCTATCCTTGCACATATATGGATTTACGAACTATTACGGTCCACCTAAGCCAGTAAGGAATAGCGCGACCCATTTACAACCACCTTAAAAACCGAAAGGGTTACAGCTGTTTAAAGATACTAGAATTCTACTCACCTATAAAAATAACATAGAAGAAACATAGAAGATAAAATCGTGCCTTCAACATAATTGAATCATCCGATCATCGAAACCCATTCTCGTTCTTCGGCATCTCACATACTCTTCGAATATTTAAAAGAAAATTTTTTTTTAATTATAATTGTAACAACATGGAAATTAAAAGAGCTTTCCACCGATTCCTGTTCTATGCGAACACAACAAAGTTAAGGGAGTAAAAACTGCACCGCTTTCAACCGTATGTACAGTTCGTAGGGGGATAACGAGTCTATACTCCCCTATATTTGTATGGGGCATACGTCGCCTGTCCAGACGTCCACCGAAGTCCAACTAAATTGCCACAAATGTATCCCCCTCGACAAGCATCCAGACTCTCTGAACCGGTCTACGGCGCCGACACAGACAGGTAGCTACCAAACTCTAGTCTGAAGGGGGTTGCGGCAGTCTAGCGGAGGGGAGGATTCTCTCCTGGATACGGCTATTTAGACGACCATGACGTCACTGCCTGACGTCAGCTACAGTGTATGTCGATTACCGCAGATGTCTGTGCCTATCGCACTCGCACCCGTGTTCTATACTCGACGCTCAACCCTTTTGTTTTCTCTTAAAACAACAATAACAAAAAAAAAAAACGCATACATGTCTGTCCGTATATAGTTTCATCTGACCTTTTTTTTGTATTTTTAATCCGTTGTCGTATCGATTAACAATCGAAAAAATTTTATTCGTGGTCGTAAGGTTGTTGTATACAGACTGAAAAATGTTGTCTTAATGATGCCGTAGCACGTCTCGTTGCAACGACCTTACAAATAATTGTTTCTACATCTTTGGTACATTGATCAAATTTAATTTAACACTGGCATTTTTATGATTGATTACGCGAATTTTGGTTCCGGTTTTGCATAAATTATTAAAATTTCGTGTCTTCTGGCGGACTTTTTTTTTATATTTTGTGGATATTTAAATGGATATTTGACGGAGAGGGAAGGAAAAACACGATAGCCCGAAACGTAGACGGATAATTTAGACTACAAAGAGAATTTGTGAATCGAGCAATATCGGAGTCCTTGTGTAATAGACAATGGCATAAACCTTCCTCCAGACAGAAATGTCTATAAATAGAAGAATGGCGATCAATGAGATTTAATAAAAAGATCAAAAAGTTTTTAACATTCGGCGTGTCCATCGTCGACAATTTCGAAATACAACTAAACAACTAAAGTTATTTGCTTAAGAAGCAAAATCGATCAAGTTTATTTTTTTCTCGTCGAGTATAAAAATCAATTCTCTGATTACATCTTCTTCTCTTAAGAAATATGCAACATTTCAAGCAATTATATAATTAATAAAAAATTTTTAAAAAATCGCATAGGTTATAACATTTTCCACTTTTCTTATTCTATTAGAAATATCTTTTAATTCAGAAATTCCTCGAAATTGTGCAATTCATATCAAAATATTATTTCAGACAAAATTATCAACGGTACAAATTCTTATAAACAGGATAGTTGCAGTTTTGAAATATCATTCGTTACTTTCCATAAATATTTAGACAAAGAAAAACCTCAAAATTCTGATATTTTATGCATTCTTCGAAATCTATATGCTTTATTCTCAAAATAATCTGCACACGTTTTGCTTTTTCAATGTATTTATATTGAATAAATACGATTCTCCGTTCTAGATTACCTGTCACAACTGTTCATGTGTTTAAATGAATGCAGAATTTTTTACGATTTCTTTCTTATTTATTTTTTTATAGATTTTCGAGCTTTTTTTTCTCCTCCTTTTTTCCCTTTTTTTTCTTTTTTTATATAAACGAAGCTTTCATTCGACTTTCTCTCCGATGGGTCGTAATTGATACAAACTCGTTAGATTTGATGACAGCGTCATCTGTGGAGAATAAGAAATATTATTTTTATCAAATAAATTTAAAAAGGAAAAAAAGATCCTAGAAATTTAATTTAGTATCTCGGAAATAATTTTTAGAAACGTAATCAATCAAAAGATGCTTAAATTAATTTTGAAAAACTATTTGATTGATTTCATCCCATTAAGAATATATATTTATTTTTTAATTCGAGAATGGATTAACTGGCGGATTAATGTCATCTTCAAAAGAATAATCTCGCTAGTAAGCCACTATGTTAATTGGATTAAGTTTTCATCGTTTTCAAGGTTTCTTCGGGTTTTACAGGAGGAAAATTACAACAGCAAAACGTGTTTTATATACCGTAGAAGCGGACATGACCAGCAAAAGGAGAAACTCGCTAGATAAACTTCAAGGTAAGTCGCTAACGTTAATACTTTTTTTTATATCCGATCAAATTACAGCCTTATAAATCCATTAAACGAAAATTAAATCGAAAAGTTTGCGTTTTCATCCAATAAATTTTATAAACAATCAACTTTAAATACGATTTAATAACTATAAAACGTGGCAAAATCAACTTTAGTACTTCCAGATAGATATTTACCGTGTCAAAACCTTAACTGATAAAACAAAAATGCACGTCAATATTCAGTTCTTCAAATCCTTTGATATTTTATGACAAATTTAATTTAAGTTCTTTAAAATATTACACTTAAAGTCATTGCCATTTTAATAGTACTGGCCTATTTAAAGATGTTAGAGTTAGTTGAATTTTAATATTTCCTTCGGGAGATAATAAAATTTGAATATCAGATCAGCGGATATTTGTTATTATCGTAAAAATTATGCTAAAATATCTTAAAAAATTATTATAAAACGTTAAATATAATCCGTTTAATGATATAAAAGATAGCGTGTATACGAGTAATCTTATAGTTGTTTTGAGCAAATTTAAATCGGGTTAGAAAGTGGAATTGTAGAAGTGGGAGACCTAATTTTACCGATTCAAGTTTAATAATTTACTATTAAAATTCGCATTTCTGATACACTCGAATGCTTAGCAGTAATATAAAATGCAAAAATCAATGGATGTACAGTGTAATGATTGCAATCTATTCCGTTACCTTACTGCTGTATTATTTCCAGTTTTACGTGCGGTTTATATTATTTTTTAGGGAAATTTTACGATAATATTTATTTTATCTCGAGTTATTTAATGTGCAATAGCGAATTATTTATTTGTGTTATTCCAAATGTCGGTATTCGATGAAACAAAAACGTGTTGTCTTCACTTTATACAGACATCTGGATAAAATAAAGGCGCATTAGTTAGAATAAATATATTTGTACGCCAATAAAAATGGCGTATAATATTTATTTATAATTATAAAAGAATTTAACTTTAAGTTTTTTTTTAAAAAAAAGTTATTAAAAACCACATGAAAATAAGTATTTAAAAATTAAATTAGCGACGAAATACATGAAAAGATTGTTGTATAACAGAATGACTAACAAAATTGAAGTATTGAATAATCATCTAAATTATTACCTCAAGATATTAAAGAAAAAAATATTGCAAAATAATAATAATTAAACAAGAATTTCAAGTTTAGCCAATACACTATTTTATATTTTTATTTCTTTTTTATATTAGGAATTTTTTCTCGATGATGTTGTTTTAATGAAAAAAAAATAGTCGAAGTGATGTTTTATACATGTAATTTTGAAATGATAACATACGTTTGTGCATATAATAATAATAATATGCACATCCTGTTCATGTAATAGATTTATTATTAATATACTCGTAGCAGTTGGATATCAAAAATATTTATAATTCAATAAAGTAACAAGAGTTTTTTTTTCTATTAAAACTGAGAAATATTTAAAAATAATAGCCTAATAAATAAATAAATAACGAAAAAGTGTTATATTTTCCTCGTTTTGTTGAGTTAGGCTATATATAGTAGAACAGAATCTATAACCTAGATGTATAAGTATATGAAACATATACCTTATAAACAATGCACATGAAACAATTTTAAAAGTAACTTATACAATTTTAAAAGTAACTTTCACAGTTCCCTTATTTTGATTAATATTCAAAATTAACTTTTATTGTAACGTAGCAAAAGTTTGATATTCTGACCTTAAGCTTGCGTTATTATTTTTTTAAGAAGAAATCATTAGTTTACGTAAACCTTGAACAGGAAAATGAGAGGAATGACGTTTCACATCCTTCCTTAAGCAGTAAGGTTATAGGGTGATTTTTCAATCGACACTGATTAATAATCACTTTTGGTATTATTGATATATTTACAGATTTCACTGTTTTTTTGCTGAAAAATCGAGATCTTTTGATGTTTAAAGTAACTTCATTGTGGATCTGGTTTCAACAACTGATCGTATTTCTCAGAAACCTTTCAAAACCAAGTTCGTGGAAAGAATTATGGAACAAATTGCTGATGATGATGTGCGCTATAAAAACCAGTAAGATTTTTAAAATATATTTTTTGATTCAAAGCCAAATTAAGTTTATTATTTTATCAAAGATATATTTAGATACGTTATTGATATATAATTTAGATACGTTATTGATATATAAATTAGTGATGATTTCTCAATTTTAGGATTTACAGTAGATGCTAAGGAGAAACGCCGTTTATTAGAATGGGTATCTAGTAAAATCTCTCATGGTAAAAAGCCTACAGATTTTACTGATTCCTGGAAAGATGGTATAATTCTCTGCGCTTTAATTGAAGGAATAATCGAAGGTTCGTGTCCTAGATACGACCTCCTTCATGAAGATCAGGCGGCTTCCAACTTGAGTCTGGCTCTACATTTAATTGAAAATAACATAGGAATCAAACCGGTAAGAATTTTAATAATATTCATATTTCTATCCAATACATGTAATAAAATGTTATACATTTATTCAGAGTATGAGTGTCGACGATTTTCTTAATTGCGATTTTACGACAGAACGTAAATTGATTTGTTTGGTTTCGCAATTAAAACTCGCATCGGCCAAACTTCGATTGAAATCGGTAATTCAGAGACCCGTGATCAAATTAAATGCGGTAACTGTTATTGGGCCCAAACAAGACTGTGTAGCAAAAGGAATGGGCTTGATGTTGGCAGTTAAAGGAAGAAAGGCCAGATTCAGCATTTTCTTAAAGACAGGTTGTACCATGAATATAGTTATCGAAATCCGGGGACCAAATAATACGCTTTGCAGCGAAAGAATCACCAATAGATCTCCAAAAAGAAGAGTGCCTATGGAACAGAATGAAGAAGAGACTAAAAGGAAAATTCCTTTTGAATATATTATTCAACCTAAAAAGATTGTTGTCAGCTATACACCTTTAGTGAAAGGGGAACACAAACTTAGTATTATCTGGCAAGGGCAGCACATCATGGGAAGTCCTTACACCATTTCAGTTGACGATGCAAAGAACATAGGTTCTTTAACACCTCGCAAAAACTTGGTACGTCCTCTTCACAGAGCAGAAACTGAAGATGATTTACTAACGAGAAGATGCAAGTGTAAAAATAAAAAAGAAATGTATTCAAATGTAAATTTAGGATCGGTTAGAAAGCGTCGTATTTTACGTCATTTTGTAATGATCGATGGCAAAGAAATTGTTATAGAAGACAGTAGTCCGGAGAAATTAACTAAAACAATCAGAAATTTTACGTTTGGTAAAGAAAACAGTAATGATAACTCTTCGAATAGAAAAACAGTCAAGAATTTAAACGATGATGTAAATATTCAGACGGATATTAATTTTGATTTCAAATACAAGTTTGATGGAGACCCACAAGCTTCGATTACCGATAATTCGAATTTTATAAAAATGCAATCTGGATCAACCCCAATAGAATTTGGAAGTAAATTATTAAATAATACTCATCGATCGACACGAATAGATTTAGATTGTCGTACTGAAGAGAGAGAACATTTGAATGAAAATGTAAAGGATACACTAAAGCCACCCATATGTGATACGTCTATTATTGAAAGTCAAATACAAAATGATAATTTTTTTGTAGATTCAGAAAAAACGTCAGATGAGAATTCAAATTTACAATCGAATACAAATATATTTCAGTCAAATTTACAATGTTTTGCCGACGAATCTGATGATATTATAGATACTTCGAAACAAAAAGATTCAGATAATTTCAATCATTCAGAATTCGAGCAAAACAATGAAACGAAACAGAAAATTTTGTCTTCTCCCTTGAATTTGGCCAAATTCGATTCTCTAGAAATATTCAATTGCGACATTAAATCTTTAATTGCTCTTAAAAAACAACGTGATTTAGAAAATCTCAAAGTAGAAGAAAAAATGGATATTGCAATTAATCGGAAACCTTCGGAAGAATCAAATTTAATTGATAGAAAACCATCGGAAAAATCAAACTTAATCGATCGAAAATCATCGGAAGAATCAAACTTAATCGATCGGAAACCACCAGAAGAATCAAACCTAATCGATCGGAAACTCTCGGAAAAATCAACTTCAATTGATTGGAAACCATCGGAAGAATCAAACTTAATCGATCGGAAACCATCAGAAGAATCAAACCTAATCGATCGGAAATCTCCGGAAGAATCAAACCTAATCGATCGGAAACCATCAGAAGAATCAAACCTAATCGATCGGAAACCTTCAGAAGAATCAAACCTAATCGATCTTTCTTCTCCTATTTTTAGCCAATCAAATAAATCTGTATCCAAAAACCCCGAAATGTTAGTAAATGAAATTCAAAACGATTCGTTTGTTGTTAGAAAAAGAAACAAAGAAACAGTTTTGAAAGACTGTTCGTTTACACAACATAGTAAAAGATTTGGACAGCATTTTGAATGTTTAGATATTAATGTTAATGATGTTAGTTTTCCATCAGAAAATATAAATGAAATAAAAAATTATAAAATTTTCAAACATCAACCAATAACATTTGAAGTATTTTCTACTTCTTTTGAGGAACACGAAATGAAAAACGATGACGACTTTAATGACTTAACAGAATTGAAACCACGAGATCGGAATTATGCAAAATCCGATCAAAATTTACTTGAAAATGAAACTAAAGATACGTCAACAATAAAAGAATGTTTGGAGAATATTCCTGTGACTGAAACCATTAGGATTGGTGAAACGAAAGAAAAATTATCGAAAAAAGAATCTTTTGATTCTACAGAAAATATCTCAGTGGTTGAAAATATCAAGAATGACTCCGAAGAGGAAGAACTGCAATTTAAAGATTTAGTACAAACTAAGAAACAATATTGGGAAAAAAAATTAGAAGTAAAAGAAAAATTTCCTGTTAAGCTACCTCGAAGAACTGAAGGCAATCGAATCAACCGATTAAAATGTTTTTGGCAAAATATTAGTGATTCTTAGCTTCATTTTCTTTCCTTAAGGTGAAGAGCATAAATCTAAAATTAGATTTTTGAATTTTATTGATTATTTATTCAATAATAGCAATTAATCGAAATGATTATATGCTATTTTGTATTGAACCTAAAAAGCTTATTGAAAGCTAATTCCTCTTTAGACTTTTACGATTGCTGATTTACTTTCATAGCACTAATGCTTAAAAGAAGAAAACTCAATTTACTAAAATAAAATCTTTAAAGTGATAGTTTCAGTTCAAAGCATGGTTACAGAAAAATATCAAAACGAATATCACTATATATGTACTAACATCTATATGTTAGCTTCAAAAAAGAACTGCCAGAAGAGGATGTCCATTTCCCAGTTGAAATGCTTCGGCCAGTATAATCATTGTAAATAAAGACTGGAATTTTTATAAAATATCAAAGTCCAAATATGATACACATAAAATTTCTAATTTCTAGGATCAAGTTTGTTACACAAAGTTTTCAACTCTCTACTGATTCTAAGGACAGCTTCAATTTTTTCAATTATTATTGACGATCCTAATCCATGATAGGATGATCAACGTGAATGAGCAATAAGGAAACTTAAGTCCTTTTATATGAAAAAAAATAATCCAAAAACACAAGTAAGAAAAAAAGCAAACGATCGGCATCGAAAACAAATATAAGATGTACAAAAATATTGTTTGTTTGAATATTTTCTGCATACAAGAACAAAGTTTTGTGATAGTTGAGATTAAATTGTAAATAAAAAGTATTTCATTCGATATCGAAATACAAAAATCTTCCTCAATACAATGGATCATTCATTGTTCTAAAAAAGATAACAAATTGAAAGGTAATATACATAATATGATTATTCATATTGGTACGATTCGATCAATATTTACAGTATACCAGTACTTTTCAACCTTTTTCTAATAGTGGTGCCCCAACTTGTTAATTTTTTCTTGCCACATCCTTACTTCTTTACATACTTTAATATGCATTGTAAATACAAGTACAGTGCAATTAGTTTAAATTATATACTGTATTTCCAATAAAATAATTAAAAGTATTAATTATTTAATACCTTTGTAATTACATATGAATATACAATTACTTTTGATAATACACGTAAAAACCGTTATGGTGCGTGCTGCTCATCACCACATTTCGCGTGACCTCTGAAGTATCATTGCAGCATCCCGGTTGAAAATCTTGTATACTGTCCAAAAAACCTGTATCAAAATTGGACATCCAAATGAAAAAATATCTTTCTACATTTTATATTTGACATCTTATATTACATTTTACATTTTTTATGTCCAATAAACGTGCTTCCTTGTGCTCTTTGGATGTATATATTAGAATTATGATTCTTTCTCTGATGTCCCTCCATACTTCGGTGATAGCATAGAGCACAGGGCTTTGTCGTAGTACGTTTATTTTACATGTAAAATTTTTTTTTCATGTCAAACTTTGAAATAAAAATTTGGGAATTTTTTTAAAAAAGTAAAAAATAATACAAGAACTAAAATATTTTTCATTCAATCAACAAAATACAGACATTTAAAACTGATAAATGTAAAAGTGATGTATGTATATAATGTCAATTGTATTTTATGAATAATTAAAATTCAAAATTTTTAGTTTGATTTTCGCTCATTATTTGAATTCTTAAAAATAACTTTTGACTTTGCTGCCTTAAGCACATTATTTTCCTTAGATACAAAATATATACTTCATCTTTACTGTGATTTGAATTTTTAAAGAAGTTATGCTGTGCAGGACCCAGTTAAAGAAGCTGCAACTGACCCGTGAATATTTATGTGGCTAAGTATCGGAGATGACCTTCCCCCTCAACTTCCTTGGCTCCAGCAGAGAGCTTCTCAGGTCTTCGAGATGAATGCAGATGACTTTTCCCATACAATCTACATACAAGTTTACGTTGCATTCATAATTCATAATTGAAAAATCTCGTTACACAAAGGAATTTCAGGAACGAGAGTAAGTGTACAACATTTGGAAATCACTGTCTACCCCGAGAAAATTTTATACCATATATCATTAACTTTCTGAATGAATTTGCTTAATTTCGTTGTTTGAAAATAATACACCTTTAGACTTTATTATTAATATACAATTTTTTTTTTTATTTTCCCGGCTCTGTTATTTATAACAGAGGAGAAGTATGGCTATCGGTAATAAAATGACTGCCAAGATTTTTACATTTTTGGACTCAGGGGATCCTGAAACTTCGAGAAATGCAAAAAATCGGGTTTTTTTTATGTATGTATTGATGTTTGGAGGGTACTATTTTGTTCACCCTCTTTGAAGTTCAATAACTCTTGTGCTTTTCTTCGTAAAGTTCTGAAATTTTACTGGAAGGTTTGTGTATTGAGGGATTAATGCTATTAAATTTTTAAGGTTAAAGGTCGACGGGGAGGGAAGATAGAGGGAGTAGTGTGCTAGAGGGATAGAGGGAGTCGAGTAAGATCAGGCTTAATAATGATTTTTCTCGTTATTACCATTTAGACTTTTTATAAAACTCATCCCACCCTCAAAATTAAGCTTTTTGCCATTTTATAATAATTGAAAATTTATAAAAAGCTTTTAAAATAAAATATCGGAATAGATGGTGCCACGCAGTTTTAAATGCTGCCGGGAAAGTTAAGCCACTCGTTGCTGTATTTTTAAATTATTTATACAGTAATTCGTTCAAGCTAATCGTAATTTTAGCTTAATTTAAAGATGTCTACTTTTTGAAACAGAATACCGTTAGTTTTTTCTTTTAAAGATAAAAACTGAATTTTATACAATTAGATGTTACGAGAGAAATCAAATCTCTCTTCAAATATTCGAGAGGTTAATGATAGAAGGAAAAAAAGTAGAATTACTTTTTAAATCAAGTTTTAATATCTTTAGTTTGTTTCCCATTTTTCCATCATTCCAATTTTTTCCGTATAATTTTGATACTGTAATTTTATCGTGTTCTGGATCTTTTATGGAAAGTTGGAAAGGTAAAAAGTGAGTCTTTAAGTGAGAAAAGGACATGATGTAAATTACTGTTGCTACAGCAAGTCAAATATTTTATGAGCCTTTTGATCACAACGCATAAATTTAGCTATCCAGTTCTCACCTGATCTGTCTTTACCAAGAAAGTGAAATATTGTTTAAGTTCTTCAATACGTTTTACAGAACGCTTTTAATATCAATATTTAGTTTGTCATTACTTTGTTTGTCACAAATGTGCAGTCTGCAACATATTGAATATTTTGAGTTCAGTAGTTTACATTTCTGGAAAATCAAATTTGTTTTGTAAAATTAATATCGTTGTCTCAAGAATAAGAGAAAATACTATTAATAATTAACGAATTTTCCATGGGTCGTTTTAAAAATTTATTGAGTTCTCCCAACTGATTATTCATCTTGATCATCAGAAAAATGTAGGTCCTTATTTTATACATTATGTTTCGATGTTCAATATTTTAATACAATTAGAAACAGCTTGATATGGCCGTTGTCTGAAGCATCAATTGCTCAGAATAAAATGTTAAATATGGTTGAAGGATAAGCTAAGTGTAACTTATTTGTGATTTTCTTTGCAGTAGTTGCTACAAATTTTTTTTTTTTGTTTGTTTTAACTGTTGGAATCATGGCCATCCTTAGAACGGGAAAACGGGGCACTTGCCCATTCCTAAGATTATAATTTATGGAATTTTTCACTCAATCATAAAAATGATTGAGATATGTAGCCTTACCCTTGACGATGGAATGCTTTGATGCAATACTGTATTCTATTATCTACTTGTAAAAAACACGAACAATCTAATAAAAATTTATGTAATTGTCTCCAAGCTTCGTCCCCCTGAAAAATTTTCTGCGAACGCCTATGGTAAGAATGTTTATTATGTAGTGCGATACATTTGAATTTCTTTTTTATTTTTGGACTTTCCGCCCCGTGAGCACAAATAAAAGCCTTTTCCATGTCATTGTGAACTCGGCCAAGTCCACAATGGAGTGAGGGACAAACCCCAACATATCGNCGTAAGTTCGGGGTATTACTGTACAGTACTTGAGGTAGCAACCATAATTTTATTGTCTCCACTAGTTGTTACAAATATAGATACTTGAATTATTCAAAAATCAATTAAGCAGTTGATATGTCAGAAGCACTCTTTTTATCATTTTCCTCACCACGAAATACAATAAATAACTTACTCAAGAATAGTTCTGATACGTAATTAATAGCGAGGTTGCAGCCGAAGTTTTCAACGCAAAAACCTGTACGTCGGACGTTCAGCTCCGCCATCCTATAAGCCTAAAAGTTTGACAATGGCGTTTGAAACGTCAGCGGAATCATGCTCGACGTTCCAAACGCCATTGTCAAACTTCTAGGCTTACAGGAAGGCGGAGCTGAACGTCCGACGTACAGGTTTTCGCATTGAAAACGTCGGACGCAACCTCGCTAATATTAAATGGTTTCAATAATCTTTTTTCAAAATAAGTCTTGTAATCGCTATCACAATAGTACAATTATTAATTAAGTTCAAATGATTAAAGACATATTTGAATTATTTAAAGTTGAAATTTCTGCAAAGTTGTTCATTTAAATTTGTTTACTACGAATTTATTTCTTTAGCGGGCAACCAGTGTTTGCCACTTACAAGTTAGCCTAATTGTATTTTCGAAGTTATCGTATGTTGCGGGCATTTCAACTCAAAATTCACCTAAAAACTTGATCTAGCGAAAATCAAAATAGTTGATAACCTTAACATATGCAGAAAAATTAGTCCTCTACGTTAGACAAGATACTTCTACTTTTTTACGAATCATACATCTGAGGAACAAAAAGGAAGATAATTAGCATAAATAATAATGAAAAAAAAATAGAAAACCATGTAGTTAGCTAAAGAAATTGGCAATTTATTCTAAAATCCATAGATTTAAGCATTCAGAATAATTTTACTGAATTGCACTGTTTTCATGCAAAAAGATTTCAATAAAATAAATTTCTGAAAATACTTCTGATAAAAAATATTCTAGTCTTAAATCTCTCTTCAATTGCCAAAATTCTGCATTAGAATATCTTAGAAATAATTACAGCCGTAAAATTACTCTATCCATTCAAATGTAGGAAAAACATTAAATATAACAATTTCTGGTGGTCTGATAAAGTATGGAAAATTGATGATTAATTACAAGCTATTTTCATAATTACCTAAAAAGTATCGCAGTTTTTTGGGAGGCAGAAAAACTTAAATATGTATTTGGGTCATTCTAAGTTAAGAGGTACTTTCAACGTCCATGAGAAAAAAATCACATTTTTTTCAAAAATTTGTTTGAAATAATGTTATCATCTCTCAAAACTCACCATCTTTTTTATGGCCACTTAAATTCATTACTTAAATATACTTAATTTAGTCACAATAGTACTTCAAACATGAAAAACATATCTCCCCTGGCCTGTCCCCTAACCGATTCTGTTCGTGTATCAGTAATTTTAAATACATAGAAATCTATTAAAATATCAAAATCATTCATTTTAATAAAATAGGATAAGTAAATTATTGTAATCTAACAAGTAAAATTACGTAATATTTCTTTTTCATAAAAAAATATTTACATCTAATTTGTCCCGCATTTTTCGCGTCTCGTCCCCTGGCATTTTGTATTTGTCAAAAAACGATGTTTGTTTACTTTGTCGCGGGAAATTGTGACCTTGAACACATTTCATTGGACGTGAAGTTAGCAGCAAGTATCAAGCAAGCTAACCACACAGCAATTTTGTCAGTGATTTCGGTAACGTTACTCTGTGGGT
>NW_019385090.1:261058-284003 GCF_000671375.1 Centruroides sculpturatus
AAAAAATCACATTTTTTTCAAAAATTTGTTTGAAATAATGTTATTATCTCTCAAAACTCACCATCTTCTTTATGGTCACTTAAATTCATTACTTAAATATACTTAATTTAGTCACAATAGTACTTCAAACATGAAAAACATATCTCCCCTGGCCTGTCCCCTAACCGATTCTGTTCGTGTATCAGTAATTTTAAATACATAGAAATCTATTAAAATATCAAAATCATTCATTTTAATAAAATAGGATAAGTAAATTATTGTAATCTAACAAGTAAAATTACGTAATATTTCTTTTTCATAAAAAAATATTTACATCTAATTTGTCCCGCATTTTTCGCGTCTCGTCCCCTGGCATTTTGTATTTGTCAAAAAACGATGTTTGTTTACTTTGTCGCGGGAAATTGTGATCTTGAACGCATTTCATTGGACATGAAGTTAGCAGCAAGCATCAAGCGAGCTAACCACGCAGTCATTTTGTCAGTGATTTCGGTAACATTACTCTGTGGGTACAGTTGTGAATGAGTGAAGTGATCTCTCCCCTGGTAAGTTTTATTCTGTGATTATTTATCTAAAAACTTCATTTTATTTGTATATTTACTGTTATTTGTGCGTAGATTCTCATATTTATTTGTTAATTATGTACGATAAATACTGTTACGATTATTTCAGTTTTCTAACAAAAAATTATCTCCCCTGCCTTTTAAGATTCCAGGGGAAAGACTATGTCCTAAGAATGTTTATTATGTAGTGCGATACATTTGAATTTCTTTTTTATTTTTGGACTTTCCGCCCCGTGAGCACAAATAAAAGCCTTTTCCATGTCATTGTGAACTCGGCCAAGTCCACAATGGAGTGAGGGACAAACCCCAACATATCGGAGATAAACCAGGAAATTTTTGGGGTCGTCCTTTCAACTGTCCAGATCGATCCTGTGTTCCCCAGAGCGGCAGACTTACGCCTTAACTGTTTCGGCGATGTACAGTAATACCCCGACTTACGTGAACCCGGAGTTACGCGATTTTCAAATCTTGTCGATTCGTCTTTTGTTTGAGCGCCACGCAACCCTTGATCACTCACCCCCCACACTATTGTTCAGCTTACATGTTCGGATGTGTCGCGCGGAATCCACACATAGCTACAATTTATTTTGTGTTATTTATTTCTGTGTTTGTTATATCTACGGAGACTCGAGAGACTTTATTATGTCNAAACATTAAAAACTAAATTCAAATAAAAAAATGCCGTGTTACATCTCAATAATCGTAAATGAAATAATTTATTAAATTAGTCTTCCCTGAGCATACAATTTTGTTACATTTGACTATGGAATATATTTTTCAAGATATTAAGCAGAGAAAATCTATTTGAATAATTCTAAAAAAGAAAAAAAAAATGCATAAATTTAGGGAAATAAATTTTCTATAAATAAAACATAATAATAATAAAGATTTATATACAAAATACTTCACAATTAGTTACATATATTTTTATTAAAGTTTATTCTTCACAGAAATAAAAATAGCAATTTTCTATAATTTTCTTTTGTCGAAAATATTTGTAAATTAATAATTCTGAAACATGAAAACAACACACAAATCACAAAAACAATTATATAATAGTGCACATACATTTATTTTTTATTAACTAGACATTTCATATATAAATACTGATTGACTGAATTTGAGGCTTGGATTATTTGGAACTGCTGAACTGTTGATGATTGGATTATATTACAATTTTCTTTCAAAACAATGATAATTTGTTAAATAATAATTATAATAGATGGAAATATTAACATAATGAAACTTTCTTCTTCTAAATAACTTCAAATTATATTAATGTTTCTATGTTTCATTGATACAGTAAATAATTCGTGATATATGAACTTACTGCTCATACCGATTTTATAATACAAAATTAAGAAAGTATTCCTTAGTTACTAAGACGTAAGATTTTATTCAGATTTGAAATTTATGTTGATACAGTTTTCTATATGTGTATGTATATATATATACATATATATAATATATATTGATAATTAGCAGAAAATTTCTGATATTAAATGGACAGATTTGTTTTCTTATATATTCTTCTCATTAATATTGTATGGTATATTGTATTGTTGGAAAAATCTAAAAAATTATCTTGAAATTTAAATTATTATTGCAAACTATTTCATGTCAAATTTTATAAAGCTGAATATCACATACAAATATTAAAGAATTTAACTTATTATTTCACGTTCATTGTTAAAGGTAAATCTGAAATGATTTTAAAGATAAATGCATTTGATAAATTTTCTATGCTAGTTCTCATACATTTTATCCTAAATAAGACATATACATAAAATAGTAATTTTTACAATCACAATGACATTTGTCAAATAAAATAAAAATATAAAATAAAAATATTTTTACAGGACAATATTCATTAACAGATAGTAATAATTTATGTATTTAGAAATATGAGGGAGAAGTCAATATCTAATTGTATGAATAATTTGCATACAACTATGGAAGAATTTTTAACATCTAACATAAGAAGTTAAAAATAACATACTGTATATAAATATATACTTTGTTGGAAAATTATCAAGCAAATGAATATTATCTATTCAGGCACACTATTAATGCTTTGAACTTTTAAACAAAAAATATACTAATAATAATAATAATAATTAATAATAATAATAATAAACAACACACACAATAATTTTTCTATTCATCCATTTTCTTGAAAAATTTGAGTATTGAAATTTTCATACGCACAATCCATTGATTTCCTTTTTCTTTGTTGAAAAAACAAAACTTATAGTTCTTTGTGGAGCACTCTTATTACATGTTCAGTTCACTGTGAGCAGTTACACAGAAACACAGACAGACACACATACATGGTTTTTTTATGTTGTCCAACCATAACAATAAATAGTCTTATTTTATAATTTACTTAAAATATGGAATTCTTTGAAGTTTCAGCACCACTTTAAAAATGTGGAAAGAGTTTAATTTCACACCATGGTTACAAGGCAAGTTCTTCGTACCCGTTTCCCTTCGTTTTCTTCTGTGCGAATTCCACCAACTGCATTACGAACACCAGTACTCTTTTTTGGTGCAGGTATCATAGATTTACTTGGCACATCACTTTTAGACTTAGAATTTATGGCTGATGGATTATAATTAAATGGACTAACTACAGCAGATACTGGTTTGCTTTCATTTTTATTCATTTTTGAAATGGAATGATTATAATGCAAAGAATTTTGAATCTTGCATTGATTTCCAGATATTTTTGTTTTGGACCCTTGTGGTGAACCTTGCTGAATTTTAAAGGAATCTTTAGAAAAATCTTGTTCAGATTTGCAAGTTGATACATTAGTATTTGTTCTTGTTTTGCTAGTTTCGCCTAAATGTTTTCCTTGTTCACCTTTATTCCAACTGAAAGAACATTTGGTTCTACTTTTTAAAATATTTACAGTTGTCTTCTCTGCAGAACATTCAGTTTTCTCTTCATTTGTTGATAATTTTTCGTAAGTGGAGCTTCGACTTAAACCTTCACGTGGAGATGGAATATGAGGAACTGGTGACTGTAACCTGTAAAAATGAAATATTAAATGTGTAAATATTTGAATTTACATTAACTTTTAAGTAGATAAAACATGTTATTTTAATTACCTGTTTGATGACACTGATTTTCTTGATTGATATTGATAGTTACCAGTTGTTTGTGTAGCTGGAGAAGACACAGCTGGTTTCTTATTGGATGTTGAAACTGATGAATAAGTTCTGGAACATTTTTTACTTTTCCAAATAGAAGCAACTTTACTGCCTACTTCTTTCTTGACACTTCCACGACTTTTATCAGGAAGAGTACTAGATGACGATGCAGAAGATAAACTGACATTACTGGTTGAACAATTGTCTAATGATCCGTTATGATTAGCATTATTCAATAAATTAGGACTCTGGCTTCTGGAAGAGTCTGGCTTATCTTTTGTATTAACAACACTCTGATTTGCAGTTGATTGTTGCAAACTTTTATAAGTGTTTTTAAGTTCATAAGTTCTAGTGGGTGCATTTTGTATTCCGGAAGGTCGTGCCAAATAACTAATCCTAGTTTGTCCTACAGGAATCTTTTTCTCATGTATTTTATTTACAGAGTTGATCTTAACTGTTTGTTGATTATCATCATTAATTGCAATTTTATTTTCTTTGATTTTAGAATGTAAAATATTAGATATTCTTTTTGTATTGGATTCTGGTTTATCTTTGGTAAAAGTTCCTTGTTTAATTAATGATTTTGGTCGACAACTTTGATCTTCACTTTTAGTTTTCTCCTCTTCTTTTATTACTTCATCTTTAGAAAGCTCATTTATTGGCTTTTGAGATTTTTCTAAAGGAAGAATTGGATCATTACTAGTATTACTATTTTTTTGAGAACTAAATGACAGTCTTGCAACATTAGATGAGGCATTTGGTGATATAGGTTTGGTTTTTAAAACTTTCAATTTATCTGTACTTGTAGGAACTATCTCAGAATTTTCAATGTTATTTGAAGTCATTTTAGAAACATATTGTTCTGATATTGTTTCAATCTCTTCAGTTTGAGAAGGATCATCAGATTCATCTGATACTAAAGATAAGGTTTCATCTTCAATCATTTCATTACTATTGACAGCATCTGGATCACTTTCTGAAGAACCAGACATCTGAATTTCATTTAAAGTTGTGACAACTAATTGAGCATTTTCTTGAAGCACTTTCATTTGTTCAGCTGTAATATTCATATTTGGTAAAGGCATTTCTATATTATTGCTATTGCATTCATCTTTTTCGAATTCCAAAGTATCTGTATCAATGAATGAACTCATTAAATTTTCAGTACTGCCTTCATATATTTCATCTTTAGTCAACGGTGGAATATTGGGTGCTTTTAATGTTTCAGAACCAGTATCATCATCACAGGGTAAATCTTCACCTAATTCAGTATCTGATTCTAAAGTATCAGATGCTAATTCTGTTGCATCTTCAATTGTAACTTCAGTTATATTGTGTGTCATTGAAGGTGGTTTAATATGTTCAATCATATCTGAACTGTGAGAACTTTTGACACTACCATTATGTAAAGAAGTATATTCTCTTGAATATATTTCAACCATTGCTGCAGCAGCATTTAATCGATCATAAATATCATTTGTATGATCTTTAACATTGTTAGTACTGTGAGAACGATTCTCTAGAATATCAGAACTTACACTGTTTAAACTTATACTACTTCCTATCATGGATACATCATCCATTAGAGATGGAGGATTTACATTTTCAAGTAAATCTGAAGTACAACTACTTTTTAAGCTAAGATTTTCTATTGATCCCATTGCTGAAGGTGGCTTGATATTGCATAAAATGTCTGAATTTGAACTTATTTTCATTACATCAAAATTCCCTGCCAAAGCACGTCTCACAGATTCGGGAATATGTTTTCGAGTATTATTAAATAATCTTTTACTGTTATTCCTTTTAGCTGAATCTAATTTATTTGGAAACCATTCAGACATGCTGTTGCTAGATAAACTAATATTTAAATCCATTACTGATGGTGGATTAACATTTTCAATATCAGAAGTGCAACTAATACTGCTTTGGGTCATATCTTCAACAAGTTCTTCAATTGCTGCTCCTACTTTTTGAGCCTCTAGTTTTATTACTGTTGATGTGCTTAAAGAAACATGATTACTGTTTGAGGTTTCACTACATTCATCAGTTTTTTCAATATTGTGATGCTTTTTGGGAGATGAATGTGTATTATGATCTGATTCTTCATATTTTTCAGTAATATTTTCATTAATTCCACTATCTATGTTTTCTTCTTGGGTTAGGACGATAAAGCTTGTTTCTACATTTTTTTTCTGAATTTCTGACGATGGATATTTATTGAAAGAATCAAAGTTTGTATATTTTTGCTTCTCTTTTGTTCTCTCATCTTCCATTCCTTTCTCTTCATTTTTCTCATTTATTTCTGAGAACGTTGTACCTCTTGCTAAAGATGCAGATCCTCTATTAATATTATCTTCTGTTTTTTTTTGCTTACTGCTTTTATACATTTGATCACTACTTTCTCTTACAGGTAATTTGGAATGCAAATTCCCTTGTTTAGATTTATTTTTACCATGCTTTTCTTTCACTGATTTATCTTTAGGCATACCAATATTAATACATTCTTCCAAAAGAGCTTGTTCTGATGAAGATGGTTCATCTGTTGAATCCACACTAAGAGAACTTAAGGAATTGTTCCTGGAAAAATTTGCTGTTGCTCCTTTTACATCATTCACATCTAATGAATTTTGCTGTTTTTCTTGATTTAGAGTTGAAGAATAAGTTTGTGCTTCATTTTGATGATGATTTTTTGTTATTTTTTGTTCAGAATAAGTTTGAATGCACTTTTCGGGTATTGAAGAATGTAGACACGCTATTTGTGTAGGACTTGACAACCAAGATTCATTTTTCAAAACTTTCTCATTTTTTCCTGTAAATATAAAAACTTTTATTTTAATATAAAAAAAGAATTTAACTTAAATGTTTTTTTAAGTTTATGATTGATTTCAGTAGAATGGAAATATTATGGAAAGATTATTATTTGAGATATGCTGAATAAAGTGATCTAATCGCATCTTACTTATTAATTGAACAATACTAACCTCAAAAATTTTGAAATAAAATCACATTATCAATATAGCAATGAAAGTCTATTTGTGAGTTTGTGTGGTTTTTCTTTCTCCACAGATGGTGCTACTTTAAAACACATTGTATTATTATTATGTTGGGTGCAGTGAGTTATACTCGGTTGACAACGGTTGCTGTGTATTATGCCAGACCAGAGTCAAGGCATAGCAACCAAAATAAAACAAAAATTAAATAAATGCAGGGGTGGCCAACAAATCGACCGCAAAGCCAATTTTGGTTGATCACTTGCAATGTCTTGACTTAATGTCCGAACACTTGTAACTGAACACAATGCACGAACGTAGTGCACAAACACAACTTTAGTGATATCGGACCTCCGCATCATCCCTCAGATGCAGTTTTGTCAGTCCACGTACAATCCATTTGCATACAGTTGTAAAAGGGGAATAAGAAATGTAGACAAAGGGTCGTAAAACCGAAAAAAAGAAAGGAGTCGTGACACGGTAGTGAGAGGAAGGGTGAAGTGGTGGTACCTGAAAGTGACAACATTCAGTTTCAATTTTTCTTCTGTTTAAAATGTAAGTACCTTTTCTTCATGTTTTAAATTAAATTGTGGNAGAGAATCGTGTGACTTTTGTGTTGAAAAAGAAATTGTGGATGCCTGGCATATTTTGGCTAAATGTGGGCATCTTAAAGTGCTACTTGCAGAAATTTTCGGTTGTAAAGTTCTTACCAGGGGGCATGATTCCTCTACTATAAATTTAGCTTTATTGCTGGTGTTGTTTGGGAGCATCTGTCAGTGCTGTATCTTCGTTATTAACTTATTTCTTTTTTATAGGTAATCAATTTGCTTATTTTTGGTTGTTTTATTTTTATTTATTGGTTTTTTTGAATTTTATTGACAGATGCTCCCAAGCTTTAACTTTAAACTTTAACTAATTATTACATTTGACTTTTAAATCTTTAATTTATATCTAAATTGTTATTTATTTAATTTATTATTGTATAATCTGTTTGTGATCTTATGTTCATTGTATCTAAGTGTTGTTCTTTGGGAGATGGTTTTGCTCCCTGCATCAAGGAGTGTNATTTAATTTATTATTGTATAATCTGTTTGTGATCTTATGTTCATTGTATCTAAGTGTTGTTCTTTGGGAGATGGTTTTGCTCCCTGCATCAAGGAGTGTATCCAGTATGCATAATAAAATAAATAAATAAATGTAAATAATCTGTCTTTGCCAAGAGCTTGCAACCAGAAGTGATGTACTGCATAGTTTCTGGCATGATGTGACATTTTCTGTATGTGTCATTTGTGAGTGTTGTATCTTTCAGTATGTGTTTTCTATAGTTTTTAGTATTTATATCCTGTATGGCAATCATAAACCCTTCCATCTCTCCAAAGAGGCCTCCCCGATCTAACCAGCTGTTTGACGCAGTTTTGTCAACAAAATCCTGGGCCAGGTCATAAGGATGCCTTCTGTGGAGTGCCTTTTGAGCCCACGAATGCTTGATGGTGCCTATGCTTTTTATATGTTGTGTCATGTCTATATGATATGAATGTAAGTTTAATGGAACTTTATTTGAGTCTGCTAGATTTACTGCTTTATGTAACTGTGATGTTTCTTTTGTAGAAAAACTCTCACAATGTCTGTATTTGTTTGTACTAAGTTTCATATATCAAATAGTTAAATAATTTCAAAAACACTTGATTATAGGAAATACTTTAAAATTTGAAATTAAATTTTTTAAAATAATATCAATATTTGACCAAAAAACAGGGGATGAAATTGTGTAGTCAACTTACTGTCCATATAAGAAATACTTCAAAGAAAATTTTTAAAAAGGGATGTTTAAAACCAAATATAATTTATGATTAGTACAGATAAAAAAATCAGGAAATTTGACATTTTATATGCATGCAAACACACAATATACATATACATATTAACAAACAACAAATATACAGCTCATTTCAAAAATATCCTTGACATTTCTAAATGGAAATAAGCAGTTCAGTTAGTTAATTTTTAATTAACTAACTGAACTGCTTATTTCCATATTGGATTACAAAACATTGGACTATGAAGGGACAGCTGTATTGGATAATTATCCAATACAGCTGTCCCTTCATAGTCCAATGTTTTGTAATCCAACATGCTCAGTAGTCTGATGCACCTCTCATCCCCGTTACGTGTCTGCTTTCACAGAAGCATGTCGCGACATGAATCTCCCCAACCAATTCTTACACAATGACACACATTTCGTGTGTTTTCCGTGAGCAGTTCTGTTTGAACAATTGGAGTAGCGAATATTGTAGGCTATTGCTAGCAAAACAATGCCAAATATGTAATCACTTTCAGTAATCCAGACNTTTTTAAGTTTATGATTGATTTCAGTAGAATGGAAATATTATGGAAAGATTATTATTTGAGATATGCTGAATAAAGTGATCTAATCGCATCTTACTTATTAATTGAACAATACTAACCTCAAAAATTTTTAAATAAAATCACATTATCAATATAGCAATGAAAGTCTATTTGTGAGTTTGTGTGGTTTTTCTTTCTCCACAGATGGTGCTACTTTAAAACACATTGTATTATTATTATGTTGGGTGCAGTGAGTTATACTCGGTTGACAACGGTTGCTGTGTATTATGCCAGACCAGAGTCAAGGCATAGCAACCAAAATAAAACAAAAATTAAATAAATGCAGGGGTGGCCAACAAATCGACCGCAAAGCCAATTTTGGTTGATCACTTGCAATGTCTTGACTTAATGTCCGAACACTTGTAACTGAACACAATGCACGAACGTAGTGCACAAACACAACTTTAGTGATATCGGACCTCCGCATCATCCCTCAGATGCAGTTTTGTCAGTCCACGTACAATCCATTTGCATACAGTTGTAAAAGGGGAATAAGAAATGTAGACAAAGGGTCGTAAAACCGAAAAAAAGAAAGGAGTCGTGACACGGTAGTGAGAGGAAGGGTGAAGTGGTGGTACCTGAAAGTGACAACATTCAGTTTCAATTTTTCTTCTGTTTAAAATGTAAGTACCTTTTCTTCATGTTTTAAATTAAATTGTGGCTTTTCTTATGTATCTAAACATACGAGGGTGCTTCAAAAAGTTCATGGAAAAAGTCCGTAACTAAAAATTGTTTGGAAGGATTTTGATTTTAATGCATCTGAACATTCTTGTACTAATGTGTTATAACATGTTCAAACATAAACCCTTAAATGCAGGTAAGAACACAGCGCTGCCAGTTGAAAGTCAGGCATCATTCAAGCAACATGAAATCCAACAAAATCGAGACCAGAACAAACATAAAGTTCATGGTAAAACTTGGTTAAAAGAATAAACAAATCATTGACGCTCTGGAACAAGTTTGTGGTGATAATGCCCAAAAGAAGTCAACAACCTACAAATGGATAAGTCACTTCAGAAGTGGAAAAACCAAGGTTGAAGATGAGCCCCACAGTGGCAAGCCAACAATGTCAGTTTGTGAGGAAAACATTGATGCTGTCGGTGACTTGATAAAAAAGGATAGACGAATAACCACTGAATCGGTAGCAGATACACTCAACATCTCTCTGGGTTCTGCACACAAAATTCTTGTGGAGAGTTTGGGACTAAGCAAGCTTTCCGCTAGATGGGTCCCAAGGCTGTTGCGCCCAGATCAGCAGCAAACAAGGGCAGATCTTTCAATGGAAATTTTGAACAAGTGGGATGGGGACTCTGAAGCTTTTCTGCAAAGAATTGTGACAGGGGATGAAACATGGCTCTACCAGTACGATCCCGAGAACAAAATTCAATCAAAGCAGTGGCTGCCCCAGAGTGGAAGTGGACCAATCAAAGCAAAATCTGAATGTTCAAGAGGAAAGGTCATGGCCACTGTCTTCTGGGATGCAGAGGGGATTTTGCTAGTTGACTTCCTCGAGAACAAGAAGACAATTACATCTGCTTATTATGAAGGCATTTTGAGAAAACTGTCCAAAAGAATCTTGGAAAAACGCCCTGGAAAGCTGCATAAACGCGTCCTCTTCCACCATGACAATTCACCTGCTCACAGTGCTCGGCAAACAAGAGCTGTGCTACGTGAATTTCGATGGGAAATCATCCGACATCCCCCTTACAGCCCTGATTTAGCCCCATCCGACTTCTTTTTGTTTCTAAAGTAGAAAAAATCATTGAAAGGCACCAATTTTCCATCAGTCGAAGATGTAAAGAGAGCTGCTCTGACATGGTTCAGATCACAAGACCCTCAGTTCTACTCAGATGGACTTAAAGACTGGTATCAACGTTTGCATTAGTGTATCGACCTTAATGGAGCATATGTTGAAAAATAATCATCATAACTGAAATAGTTTTTTCATACTATCCTTTTTCCATGAACTTTTTGAAGCCCCCTCATAGTATGTATTTCACACTTCCCCCTTGCCACTTAGACTACGCCTATGACAACAAGTTGATTGCAACACATTTTTAAGATAAAAAGTAGATCTTATGTACACAAAAGTTGACCACCTCTGAATAAATGTATCAGTGTGTGCATCTGTATTCAGGAATTTCCTAACAATATGAGATGTATTCAATATAATGGCCTTCTACAGCATGATGTATATGTTTCTATTCAACTGTAATGTTCCCAGGCTTTTTGTAGTGTGTGGTATCACACCTGTACAGGAGAGAATGGCAGGTACAATAAGCCTCCTATCCATCCTCCACAGATGCCTTATTTCCTAGACAAGTTCTGTGTACTTGGTGATTTTTTTTCAGTGCATATGTTTTGTACATTGTGAGTGTTTAGAATGGATATGTCAATAATTTATGTAATTTTATTGTTTGTCAATGAGTGTGATGTCTGGTCTGTTATGATAAATTGTTTTATCTCTGATTATGGCTGTTGTAGTACATTTTGTGCATGTTGTTTTTCCAATACTGTCTGTGGAATGTATTTGTAGTATGGTTTGTGGATGTCTAATAATTTGTGTTTCTTTGAAAGCTCTTGGTGTCTATTTTTTTTATTTTTATAAATATTTGCTACTTGAATATGTCTATGTAAATAATCTGGGGGAGCATCTGTCAGTGCTGTATCTTCATTATTAACTTATTTCTTTTTTATAGGCTAGGTGTAATTCATTAAATTTTTAAAATAATTATTCAAGAGAATCGTGTGACTTTTGTGTTGAGAAAGAAGTTGTGAATGCCTGGCATATTTTGGCTAAATGTGGACGTCTTAGTGCTACGTGCAGGAATTTTCAGTTGTGAAGTTTTTACCAGGGGGCGTGATTCCTCTACTATAAATTTAGCTTTGTTGCTGGTGTTGTTTGGGAGCATCTGTCAGTGTTGTATCTTCGTTATTAATTTATTTCATTTTTATAGATAAGTCTTTACTATTATGGCAGTTAATCTGAAAAGAAAGTCGTATTCACCGAGCTTCAGGGAAGCAGAGATTAGTAGTAAAACGAAATCTTTGAGGAGTTGCGAAGAAAAAGAATTTGCATACCTTCTGGAAGGAGAAGATTTTAACCTCAAAGAGGGTATACGTGTTCTGTTGCGTTTACATTTCTCCATGAATTCTAAGGTCGATGAACTTATTTCTAGGTTAAATTATGTATCAGAATGGTTAAAAAAATTTGGACAAAGGTTTGGCTGACTTAGATAATAGATTAGAAACATTAGAAAAATTGGCCGATAAAAACTGTAGTTTAAGTGATCAAAGTAATGTTACGAAAAAGTTTAATGATATTACTTGTGAACTTGATTTTTTGGATAATCAACAACAAATAAATAATGTTGTCATTTTCAGTTTGGAGGATGTTCGGGATGAATCTTCTCTAGAAACAAAAGAGAAAATAGTTAAATTTGCTACAAGAGTTTTACAGATGCCCGACATTAAAATCAGTATGGCAATGAGAGTGGGAAAGAAAAAAGCCAATTCCCCTAGATTAATTATTTGTACTTTTGTTGATTATTATGAAAAAATGTACTTTAAGAAATGAGTTCTGGAGTTAAAACCGGATGGAGTTTATGTAAATGATGACTTCTCTCCTAGAGTGAGAAATATTAGATTTAAGCTTCAGGATTTTGGTAGACAATCAAAACTTTTCTGGAGCGCAAATGGTAAAAATAGTTTATGATAAAATTATTATTGATGGAATGAAGTACTTTTACGATGTTGATTGTGACCAGGTTAAGCCTGTTTCATCCTAGCAACTACCGGATAGGGGTACTTCATTTTTGATTTGGAATTGTGCCGGTTTATTTAATAAACCTGAGTTTTTTTGGAAGTATTTATTGCAATATGATATTGTATTTCTTTCTGAAACCTGGTATGCTTCTACTAATAGAAATTCGGATGTAACTGATTGTTTGCAAGGTTACAATCTCCACTTTGGAAAGGCTTTTAAGTTACACATGAAAGGTCGTTACTGTGCAGGCTGGTTATTAGCAATAAGATCCTCTTTTCCCTGTGTTGTTGTTTATCAAGATGCTTTTCTAATACTTGTTAAATTTGGTGCTGAACTTGGTAATATTTTGGTATGTTTTGTTTATTTTAGGGAAAATGACTGGCAGTCTATTTTTGATACTTTAACTGGTTTAATATTAGATAATAGGAACGTATTAACTACCGGCAATTTTAATCCTAGAATTGGATTGGAAAATATAATTTCTGATGCATTTTGCAATTCTTTTGGTATTGTTTGTCCTTTGCGTAGGAATTCGAAAGACTTGGTGATTGATTCTTGTGGTAGAAAGTTGCTTCATTTATGTGATGATTTAAATATGATTATTGTTAATGGGAGATGTTTAGGTGATGAAGCGGGTGAATATTCTTTTATTTCTAATCGTGGTTGTTCTGTTATTGATTTGGTCATAGTTTCTCCGTTAGTTTGGAAAGATGTTCTCTGTCTTACAATGGATCAATTTTTGGATTCCGATCACAACCCTTTGATTTTACGACTGGCATGTGGCAATAAAAGATCGGTCTCTTTAGAAAAGAGGCAGAGGATTAATAAGTTATTTTGGGACGAATCTAGAAAGGATGAATTAAGGTTGGCTATGGAGGAAATATGTACCACGAATAAGTTTGATTCAATGGAAGACTTGAGTAATTGTCTTTTCAGTTTGGCCTGTAAGTGTGGATTTAATATCAGGAGACATATTTATAAGAATTCTTTTTCGTGGTTCTATTTGGACTGTAGGATGTTAATTAGTGATAGGAATAGAGCCTAGAGATGTTTTAGGAAGAGTAATGATTCTAATGATTGTTTGCATTTTGTTATGTTACGAAGTTTAGCGAAGCAGTTGTGCATTGCGAAAAAAAAAAATTATTTGCTGGTAAAATTCAGAATTGTTTTAGGAAAGATAACAGACTTTTTGAAACTATTTTCAACATGTTAAGCAGGCTAAGTCTTGTAATTTCAGCTTTATTCCTATTGATGATTGGTTTCATCATTTTTTCAATTTATTTGGTTCCTTGGACCTTTATTTTGCAGATATTTCGATTTTTAATTATTGTAGGAATTGGTATGATAAACTTTTGGACCATAAATTTTCTATAAGTGAGCTTAACTTTGCTCTGAGGAGGTATAAACCAAATAAAGCCCCAGATTCTGACGGGATCCCAATGAAATTCTGGAATTTTGAGACACTGATACCAAATCTTTTGAGTCTTTTCTCAAAAATTTTTGATACTGGGATAATACCAGAGTCTTGGAAGATGAGTATTTTAATTCTGATTTTTAAGAATGGTAGGAAGGATGTTCCTGGTAATTATAGAGGCATCTGGCTATCATCATGTGTTTCTAAATTGTTTTGTACTATTTTGTATAAAAGACTGACTGGATAGTTAGAAGTTAAAAATATATTGCATGAAAATCAGGCAGAATTTCGGGCTAATTATTCTACATTGGATAATATTTTTGTTTTGTACACGATTATTCAGAAAACTTTTTTACGGAAACATAGGAAAGTGTATGCATTTTTTTGTTGATTTATCTTCTGCCTTTGATAGTTTGTAGGAATTTGCTGTGGTTAAAGATGTTGTGTTATGGTTTTAGTTATAAATTTGTGTCTTTACTCGTTGCTCTGTATGAAAACTCCTTGCTTATGGTAAGAGTTGGAGGTAACTGTTCGCCGTTAATGTTCTCTGAGACTGGCGTTAAGCAGGGCTGCATTTTGAGCCCAATTTTGTTTAGTAATTTTTTGAATGATCTCTTTGGAATTATTAATTCTTCTGAAGATGGTACAGAAATAAGTGGTTTTCAGATTAAAATATTGGCTTATGCAGATGATATTGTAATTTTATCTGATTCTATGGTTGGACTTCAAAGATTGATTGATAAATTGGCAGTTTATTTAGATGAAAATGGTTTGAAATTGAATCCGAATAAGTCTAAGATTGTTGTTTTTCAAAGAGGAGGTAAGAGTGCGAGGGTGGATAAATGGTGGTTTAAGGGTTCTCGAATTCAAGTTGTCTCTAATTATAAATATTTGGGTGTTACATTTTTGTCTAATGGTTTATTCCGTATGCATTACATTAATAAGAGAACTCATACTAGATTATTGATGAATAAAATTATTCAGTTAGGGAGGTCTGCCAAATTACGTAATCTGACTGATTATTTACGTTTAATGAAAACTGTGGTGTTGCCCTCTTTGTTATATGCTTCAGAGATTTGGGGTTTTAATTTGTCCAAAGGCAATGGTATACAGACTGAATTCATTAAAAACTTATTTTATTTACCGCGTTGTACACCAGGGTACTTAATTATGATGTAATGTGCCTTGACTCCTATAAAATTTATAATATTTAGTAGGATAAGAAATTGGATTACTAGAATTTCTAACCTTGATGATTATCGTCTGAGTAAGGTTTGCTTGAAATTTATACTTGGTAAAAAGTCTATAGACTGGACACGTCATTTTATTGATACATGTAATAATCATGGTATTAATCTTATTAATGATAATTTGAATTTAATGGACTGGTCTCTTCTCCTTGTTAACATTTTTGATAATTTTTTATATAATATTAATGAAAAAATAAATAATAGCATATATAATTGTTGATATAAGGATTTAAATGTCACTTTTGTGTTGAGAAAGAAATTGTGGATGCCTGACAAATTTTGGCTAAATGTGGGCGTCATAAAGTGCTACGTGCAGAAATTTTCAGTTGTGAAGTTCTTACCAGGTCTTTATTTCTTAAAATTATATCGGTACCATGTTATCAATTTAAAGTGTTTTGTTTTCTAAGAAAATCTATTGATCTTTTGTTTTAGGGGGTGTGATTCCTCTACTATAAATTTAGCCTTGTTGCTGGTGTTGTTTGGGAGCATCTGTCACTGCTGTATCTTCGTTATTAACTTATTTCTTTCTTATAGGTAAGCAATTTGCTTATTTTTGGTTTTTTGGTTGTTTTATTATTATTTATAGGTTTTTTTTGTTTTATTGACAGATGCTCCCAAACTTTAACTTTAATCTTTAACTAATTATTGAATTTGATTTTTAAATATTTAATTTATATCTAAATTGTTATTTATTTAATTTATTATTGTATAATCTGTTTGTGATCTTATGTTCATTGTATCTAAGTGTTGTTCTTTGGGAGATGGTTTTGCTCCCTGCATCAAGGAGTGTATCCAGTATGCATAATAAAATAAATAAATAAATGTAAATAATCTGTCTTTGCCAAGAGCTTGCAACCAGAAGTGATGTACTGCATAGTTTCTGGCATGATGTGACATTTTCTGTATGTGTCATTTGTGAGTGTTGTATCTTTCAGTATGTGTTTTCTATAGTTTTTAGTATTTATATCCTGTATGGCAATCATAAACCCTTCCATCTCTCCAAAGAGGCCTCCCCGATCTAACCAGCTGTTTGACGCAGTTTTGTCAACAAAATCCTGGGCCAGGTCATAAGGATGCCTTCTGTGGAGTGCCTTTTGAGCCCACGAATGCTTGATGGTGCCTATGCTTTTTATATGTTGTGTCATGTCTATATGATATGAATGTAAGTTTAATGGAACTTTATTTGAGTCTGCTAGATTTACTGCTTTATGTAACTGTGATGTTTCTTTTGTAGAAAAACTCTCACAATGTCTGTATTTGTTTGTACTAAGTTTCATATATCAAATAGTTAAATAATTTCAAAAACACTTGATTATAGGAAATACTTTAAAATTTGAAATTAAATTTTTTAAAATAATATCAATATTTGACCAAAAAACAGGGGATGAAATTGTGTAGTCAACTTACTGTCCATATAAGAAATACTTCAAAGAAAATTTTTAAAAAGGGATGTTTAAAACCAAATATAATTTATGATTAGTACAGATAAAAAAATCAGGAAATTTGACATTTTATATGCATGCAAACACACAATATACATATACATATTAACAAACAACAAATATACAGCTCATTTCAAAAATATCCTTGACATTTCTAAATGGAAATAAGCAGTTCAGTTAGTTAATTTTTAATTAACTAACTGAACTGCTTATTTCCATATTGGATTACAAAACATTGGACTATGAAGGGACAGCTGTATTGGATAATTATCTTTTGATAATTATCCAATACAGCTGTCCCTTCATAGTCCAATGTTTTGTAATCCAACATGCTCAGTAGTCTGATGCACCTCTCATCCCCGTTACGTGTCTGCTTTCACAGAAGCATGTCGCGACATGAATCTCCCCAACCAATTCTTACACAATGACACACATTTCGTGTGTTTTCCGTGAGCAGTTCTGTTTGAACAATTGGAGTAGCGAATATTGTAGGCTATTGCTAGCAAAACAATGCCAAATATGTAATCACTTTCGGTAATCCGACACCCCTTTGGTCCCATACCTGTCGGATTATCAAGGGACAGCTGTACTATCTTTCATGTTTTCCAGAACTACATAATAATAAATAGAAAAATCACTGGTATACAAAAAGTTCTTATAAATTACAATACAAATAAAATAAAATAAATTCAATTGACTTTTATTAGAAATTTATTGTCATTATTTAAATGAAATATCTTATATAATATTGTATAATAATCATGAGGAAGATTTTGAGACCATCTATATTTTCATGGAAATTTTAAATGATTTAATTAAAACAAAGATTGCACTTAGGTTATATCTAGTCTATACAAAAATTATTAAAAATATTTAATACTTACTACTACAATAATCTAAATTTTTTCTTTTAAATTTGTGCTCTTTCTTTACATCACTCTCTTCTTCACAGCTAAGAGAACTTAAAGAATCATTACAAGAAAAATTAACAGGTGTTCCTTCAACTTCATAAACTTTTGGAGAATCTGATTGTGAGAGAGAATTAAAAGTACAAGTGTCTCCTTGATTTGATAATGACTGAACTGATGTAACAGAATGTGACCTTTGATGAATTCTGGTTTGAGATGATTTTGCATGTTTTTCATCATTATTATTTTTCCAAGTTTGATTTAGTAAGCAGCAATTGTTCATTACAGATTTCTGATTTGCAAATGTTTTATGATGTGCAAAAGTATTTGATTTAAATTCTGTAGGCGAATTCAAAACATTCTGTTTTAAAGAATTTGGATCAGATTGTTTCCTGTAGTTCAAAAATGGTAATTTTGATTTAAATGGAACATCTGGTACTGAACTTCTTCCACAATGGTCAATTTCTTTTGATTTCTTTTTTGACTGAGGCATTCCTGATTGAATACATTGCAAGAGAAGATTATCATTTTCATCACAAAGTGAACTGCTATCAGAACATGTATCACGATTTGATTTTGAAACCTCTACATCTCTATTACTTTCTGTACAAGAAACATTACTTAAATCACTTAAAGATGTGGCATGTGATAAATTGGATGGAGTATCTTCTGTTTTGTATATTTTTAAACTATCGTCACCAAAGCTGCCTGCATGAAGATTCAAATTTGAATTTGCAGTAGGAATATTAGAATAAATTATAGGTTTACTAATATTCAAAACAGGCTGATTAAGTTTAACATTGTTAGATTTCGATGGCAAGTTGCTTGTTCTTAATTGTCTAGAAATATTGCCAAGATTATTTAATTTAGATCTCAATTTACTGTTGTTATGTCCATTATGGTAACTACTATTATTTGGCATTCCAGAATTGATGCAAGCAGCAAGCATATCATTTTCAGTTGATTCAGCTTCAGACAAATCTGATTTTTCATCTTCACCAACTGGACTAAATTCCTATTAGAAAATAAAGCAATTATTTTATTTTATAAATAATTTAACAAAATAAAAAGTTTTATTAATTAAGAAAACAACCATTTTGTGCCATTTGTATTTTAATATATAAATATAAGGGCAGATCAAAAAATAACCAGCCAGAGCAATATCCTTGTTGTTTTGACTGATTATTTATTGATCCACCTTTCTATATATATATTCTAATACATGGTAGTGACTTTCAGATTTGCTTATAAATCTATCTTGAAATTCCAGCATTTCTTCAGAAACTTTCCTTACTTTATCAGTTTTCAAGTGTAATACTTCCATTAAAAAATTCCTATATTATATGACAAGAAAGCATACAAGAATTCAGAAGTGATTTCATATGTATTTGTTTCATATGTATAAGCAGATATCTTTTGATTAACAACTGATTTCATCTTTCATTAAATATCTTTAATGAAAAAAGAAAAAAACAAAACACTACTGTTCAAACATTCAAAATGCAGTTTTGTAGTTTAACAAATACAGGGTGGTTATAATTAAAGTTGCTCTACTCAGACCTGATAGAGCTCATTTCTTTGAGATATTTTGATGAAACTTGGTATATACATTATATAGACCAAGGGAAAAAGAAAATGCAAAAAAAAAATTTAGTTTAAATTTCTACCACTAGGTGAAAAAATGGTGCATGCAATAGATGTTATGCAAATTAGAAACCTTTTAAAAAGCCAGTAGTTGATGCTATTCTTTATCATGCCTTTACAGAAGAAAGATTGTGCTTTACTGGTAAAGTTGTTTTATCAGAATGGCAGTAATGGTTCGGCTGCACTGCGATAATATTGATGCTTGAAAGGCTTGTGAATAGGGCCTATATTGGGGTATGGCTTGAGGAAAATGATTAACAAATTTGAAGAGACTAGAGAGTTGGGTGTATTGCCAGGAAGAGGTTGGAAAAGGATTTCAAATGAAACTGTGGAGTAAGTCGCCATTGCTGTGATTGACAGAGCAAACATTCTTCGGTGAGTGCTCAAGTGGTGTCATGTGATTTGTCTCTTCCTTGGTCTATAAGTTTGAATTATGCAATCCATTTTACAGTGGTTTCCATACAAGATCCACATGTTGCAAAAGCTACCCTTAAGATCCAGAACAGTGCACAGAGTTTGTTTACCAGTTTCTGGCCAGAATAGCCATTCACAATGCATGGCCATGAAACATTTTGTGGTCAGACGAGGTGCATTTCACCCTACATGGAGTAGTGAATACTCAGAACTGTTGCATATAGGATACTGTAAGACCTGATGTTGTGCATGAACAGCCTTTGAACACTGCTTACATGACCATTTAGTGTGGTTTCACTTCTGACTTCATTTTTGGCTCATTTTTCTTTGAGGAGATCACACCACAAGACCCTAAAAGGTGTTCTGTGTCATGTGCCAGTTACTGCAAACTTCTGCTGCATCACGTCATTCCTGCTTTACAAGAATGAGGATGTTTAGAGACTAATGTCTTAATGCAAGATGAGGCAACACTAAATATTACCTGACAAGTGAATGAACTGCTTCATGACAAATTTGAAGATGATTGGGTAATTTCGAGTTTTCCAAATGCCTGGCCTTCTCATTCTCCAGACTTGAATCCCTATGACTTACAGTTGTTGGGATATCTGAAAGACTGTGTCTATAGAGGAAGCATATGGACTCTGCCTGAATTGAAAACAAGCATAACATGCCATGTTGCTGCAATTCCTTGACAAATCTATCGGACTACTGTTGAACAAGCTGTAAGGTGTTTTGAATACACAATTGATGCAAATGGATTGCACATTGAACAAATGTTGTGAATAAAAACTTTTTGCGTATTTCCATTTTGTGTTTCTTGTTTTTCGCGTGCCATTTTTTCACCTAGTAGTAGAAATTTGAACTAAATATTTTTTTTTGCATTTTCATTTTCCCCATCGTCCATATAACGTATATACCAAGTTTCATCAAAATACGTCAATGAGAACGAGCTCTATACAGGTCTAAGTAAGGCAACTTAATTATAAACTACCTTGTACATAGTCTAATGTTAGACCATAAAGTTATTAATTTTTAACGTATTAATTTTAAATTTAACTTATAAGGAAATTATAGAAGTAATGATAAAACAGAACAACATATGGAAGGAATGGACAGCAACAGTGTCAGAGATGCAAGCAAAATTAGTACAATATTAAGGAGAGGAAAAGAAAAGGAAAATTGTTGACATGCTGTTTTATCAGTAACACCAAAAATCTGTAATATCTTAATAGCTCATCGGCATATTTCAATGTCGTGGACCAATATATGTGTTGATGATTTTATACCAGTCATGCGATGCTATCAATGTTGTAAATTCAACCACCTTGCACGTGACTGCAGATAAGAACAAAAATGCAGTCATTGTTCTAAGGGCCACCGACATAAGGATTGTCAATTACCATTTTGCACAAATTGCAAAAAAGCTAATAGAAACCTATCACCAGATAGAAAAAGGTCAACAAATCACAACACACTCAGCAGCCAATGTCCGATATTAGTAAAGTTAAAGATTCAAATGATTGACAGAATTGATTATGGATTGTAATCAAACTCTAAATAACACTCCAACTAACATAAATCATAATAGGCAAGATAAAGACCATCACAACAATTCTGATGTAGGCCTTAATATTTTACATATTAATGCACAAAGAGGAAAAGCTTCAAGTTCTTTAATGATGTATAAAGCTAACAAACTTAAAGCTGATTCAATTTTAATTCAAGAGCCATATACAGTGAAAAACTCAATAGTGAGGCTTGGAAATTGACAAATCCTTTATAAAAATAATGGCAGTACTCCAAAAAGCTGTATAGGGATGAACAATAATCAGATAGATGTAGCACTTATTCTACTCCTTTCTTCCAAGATAATTACAACCGCCATTATACATCAGAATCCCCTTATATATGTAATAAATGCCTACCTATCACCAAATATAAACAATGAGAAGGGTGTTAATAAACTTGAGAAGGTACTAAGAAAAGTGGATAGTGAAATGTGATTGTTGCTGGAGATTTAAACGCCAAATCAGAGTTTGGTTTAATGTACAGGAGAATAACAGGGGCCGGCTGGTAACTAACTCGATGGAAGAGTTTGGTTTAGTCTCGGTTAATGACCATCAGACTTTTTCACACCACATGCTAGAGGCTGGACAGATGTTTGTCTGGTGTCAACAGAACTGGTGCAAATAGTAGAGAATTGCAAAACGTTATTATGTACTTCGACATGTGACCGTAGGTTTATCTTTACACAAATAAAACATACAAATATCATCAATAAGAATGCCCAGGTAAGCATAAAACAGACAAACTGGGACCTCTTTTGTTACTAATTTAATAAAAACTGGATAAATCATGACTTTCCACATATTAATACAAAACAAGACATTGATATCTTTGTTGAACACATGACTAAAGACATCCAAAATGCAGGCAACCAAGCCTGCATTTTGCTGCAAACAAAAGGAAAATACCATTGGTGGACAATGAACTAGAAAAACAAAAAAAAATAATTAACAAAACAAGAAAGCGGTATCTAAGGATGTTAGACAAGGAAACCAAGCAAAAAATTTGTGATAAGTACAAAAATTACTTAAGGAGTATAAAAAGAGTATAAATGTTACCAGAATGAAAGCTTGAAGAGAATTTTGCAACAAGACAATACTATGATAATTGCAGATTATTCACATTCAAAGAGATAAGAAATGCCATTTCTTCTCTAAGAATAACAAAGCAAGGCTATAATTAAATATTAAAAATTAATTAATTTGACTAGAGGTAGTTAAGCTGCCATCTTGTATTAAATTTAATGACCAATTCCAAATTAAATTTCAAAAATGTCTAAATTAATAATTATTTATTTATAATTATTAAATTTAACACGAGATGCAGCATAACTGCCTACCTCTAGTCAAATTATTTAATTTCTAATATTTCATTATAGCCTTTACATAGCCCAAGAATTTGGCATATTGTTTGGTGTGTTTATTATATAGCA
>NW_019385090.1:284475-303678 GCF_000671375.1 Centruroides sculpturatus
TGTGACTTTTGTGTTGAGAAAGAAATTGTGGATGCCTGGCATATTTTGGCTAAATGTGGGCGTCTTAAAGTGCTACGTGCAGAAATTTTCAGTTGTGAAGTTCTTACCAGGTCTTTATTTCTTAAAATTATATCGGTACCATGTTATCAATTTAAAGTGTTTTGTTTTCTAAGAAAATCTATTGATCTTTTGTTTTAGGGGGTGTGATTCCTCTACTATAAATTTAGCCTTGTTGCTGGTATTGTTTGGGAGCATCTGTCAGTGCTGTATCTTCATTATTAACTTATTTCTTTTTTATAGGTAAGCAATTTGCTTATTTTTAGTTGTTTTATTTTTATTTATTGGTTTTTTGAATTTTATTGATAGATGCTCCCAAACTTTAACTAATTATTACATTTGATTTTTAAATCTTTAATTTATATCTAAATTGTTATTTATTTAATTTATTATTGTATAATCTGTTTGTGATCTTATGTTCATTGTATCTAAGTGTTGTTCTTTGGGAGATGGTTTTGCTCCCCGCATCAAGGAGTGTATCCAGTATGCGTAATAAAATAAATATCAATGAGTGGGGCCCAAAGTTTATTTACACCTTGGATTCCTCAAATGCATAATCTGATACTGATTTGCATTTCCTGTCAGATTAACAGGAGACAAATAGTGTTATGTTGCTACATAACTCTATTAGTCTCCTGTTAATCTTTGAAAATCAACAATCAAAATGTTTTTATGAAAGGTGATGAAANTATTGAAAAATATAAAAATAATAAAAAATTATACTTCAGATGTTAATTTAGTATCAAAAACGTAAAATATTTGAGTAGCCCAAGACATAGCCAAAGATTGAAGCACCACAGCACTGGCGAAAATTTAAATTTACTGACTGGAATTCTTTTGGATGATTGACTTTCAGAAAATTGACGCTCTACTGTATGTATGTATATATATATATATTTCTGTTAATATGTATCGGGACCTCAAGTATCATTATGTTTTTTTTTTTTTATTTACAAATGTTATTCTATGTCAGGGGTCGCCAAACTTTTGTAACCGTCGACCCCCAACCACTTTCCAAAGCCTCACATTGACCCCCACCATAAAGTTTTATTACAAGTGTATGTGTATGAGCAAAATAAAAAAAAAAAAGGTTGTGATCCCTTAGCCGCATCGACCCCTGGGGGTCGATATTGACCACTTTGGCGACCCCTGTTCTATGTTTTGTACTGTAATTGGTTTGGCAAATTACATTCTAATGTTGGCAACGTTTGATATGTTAACATGTCATATGCCAGTGAATCTGTAAAAAACATTAATCAACATTTCTATGTTCTTCTTATTGTAATTAGAATGGCATATTCAGACCTCATGTCAGTTATATATGTTTGGCATGTTAACTTACCAATTGTCAGGAACTTGTAAATAACTTAAATCACTTACCTTCTCTGTGAATAGAAATTGTAATCAGTATTATTATATCACTGTAAGTTAATATTTACATTCTCTGTGTACTAAAATTGTAATCAGTTTTTGATATTATTATAACCTTGCACTGATCAAGGTTCTTAATTACCTACCCATAAGTGACAGGTTTTACATACTACTTGTAATTGATAATATTGTATAATGATTTTGTTAACTGTTGTAATTTTGGTTATTAATAATTTCCAATGTGGCACTCTGAGGTCCTACAAACTTTTTTCACCTTTACTTCCCCCATTTTTCCTTTATACTTCTCACTTCAGAACCTTTCCTTCAATCTTTTCTTCACCCCTTTTTCTTCCAGGAGGGCAAAGTTTGCAAAAGCAGGCAGCCCCTCTTTCTTTATTAGAGTATTAGAGTAGTAATACAGTCACACTGATACCAAGGTTGGAAAACTGTGCTAACAGATGAAGTAGACTCAAGTAATGAATGAATTTATCATCCATACCTACTACACCATTAAAAAACTTGAATTGGACATGACAGCATATAAACACTACACAACAAATTCACACAAAAATATCCACATCTCAGTAACAGAGCAAAGTATTGTTGATCAAACAGAACAATAAATATAACAATTTTATTCCACAAACACCACTTGAACATATCAAACAAGTTTCACAACACATGCATCAACTGATGACACAGCTACACAAATATTAGATCACACAGATCAAACACTCATTTATAGTACCAACAGCATAATATGCACCAAAACTACAATTATACTCAATGACAGTATAGATAAGAATTAATTAACACAATTTTACAGATTTCATAGACCAATAGCATATACACCAATAAATTTTTTTTACTAATGTTTATTAGCATCGGTTTGATTGTTCCAATAAAAGCCAACAGAACACCTGTTAATGGTTTCTATTGGTTTAAATAGTCTCCTAAAATACAATAAAAATTTTATTGATTATAGTTAAGATTTTAAATCCTAGTAGAAACCAATGGGGAACCATTAGAATTTCCTATTGGTTTTTATTGATTCCTATTTTCTTTTAAACAAGGAAGACCCATTAACAAACCTTCAATGTGTAACGAAATGTTGATACTATGAGTTTTTCTATAAACAAGATATATCATACTTATGTGGTGTAAAAACTCAGCTAGAAACAAAACTGAACCAATGAAAAGTTTTGTGAAAAAAATAGTCTGGTTAGTTAGTTTAGACTTTTTTGTTTTTAAAATTTTGGACCAAACTGCATTAAGTAAAACAAACTAATCTGAACATAACACAATATACAAAAATACTGATCGATAAATCAATGTTTTTGTATATTGTGTTATGTTGATCCAATATATTGTGTTGTCTTGCAGAAAGTACATAGAAGACATTCCTATGAACTTAGTCAAAATTATGTTGACAAATCTGTCAAATTATTAACTAGCTCTTTGGGAATCTGAAGAGTTGGTGACTGCCATAAAAATCAGGTCATATCTGTCACAATAAATGTCAGGTATAACCTGTAAAACAAAAAGTTTTAGAATATATAAATTAAGAGACAGATGCAGATGTAGAAAATGTGACATCATGCCTAAAATAACACAAAAAAAAATCACATCAGAAAACATGCACTTAGCACAGATTACTCATATAAATATAATCAAACAACAGACATGATACATCAAAGTTTCCTAAAACACACTACTACACATTAAAGTAACACACTACAAACAGTTGGAGAAAATAATAAACAAAACGTGTTATGACAGATAGAGTTACAAGTAAAACAATTCATCACATTCATTGATAAATAAAATGAAATCATACATATATCATGGACATATCTATCCCATAAAGCCACAAAATACAAAATAGCTACACTGATAAAATCAATAAGTACATCAAACTCACCCGAGAAATTACTGCATCTGTGGAAAATAAGATATTTATTGTGCCTGTAGTCCACTCTTCCACAGGTTTATATCATATATACTACACAAAAATCCAGAAACATTAGACCTTAAACATAACTTTTACATCACACTATAGAACCATAAGAATTAAGAAAGCAGAAATATTAAATACATGCCACATACACAGGAAATTTTTTAAATATAATCATATATACTACAGCACGTACTAGAACAGTTTTTTTTTAGTAGATATGTTTTTATTCAGATCTGTCATAACCCTTGGCAGAGACATTAATGAAATATCATATTTATATCACTACCTATATTCATTAATTGGTTGGTTTTTCGATGTTCTTTTGGCACAAGAGCCATACAGACTATCCTATGCCAAGCCATGTTTAATGGTATAAATAAATAAATTTAGATTATATCTGCACAAACTATAACATTATTATTAAGAAAAACAAACAATAACAAACATATAAAGCTGTATAAATAAACTAATCATCAACAACAGAGTATATATTCATTAATTACACCCATAATAATTGTCAACACTTCCATTATTATAGTAAACTAGAATTTATACAGTTTTAGCAATCAATGATATACCACTGGACATATTATATATGATATTATAACAACATAAACTAATTGGTCTTAATATTTTATAAATTAGAAAAGTAAGACATGAGAAAATTATTCTACATTTAATAAAAGATAAGTGTGTAATATATCAAAATAATCTGTTTTTATTCAATAAATTCTAAAATATATTTCCAATCTTTTCTAAGTAGCATAACATAACTAGAGGTATGCACCAGTTTTCCACATGTTTACGAAAAAAACATGCATATTTTCTAATTTATTGCAAGATTACACCGAAATTTTTGCAAAATCTAAAATAAGATCAACCAAAAGAAAATTAAAGATTGTCCACCAAAACAAATTCATTGAAAACAGAAATATATCTGATGCCAAAATATTTTCATTTTATACTTACTCCACACATATCCAAAAATACCAATCTACTTTGAGCAAGATTCAAAGTTTATAAATAAAATGGGTACTGAATTATATATTTCTGTGAATATATCAAAATAAGAGGCTGTATTTGCTAAAACTCACAAACTCAGCAATAGTCTTTCTATGGAGTTTTTCCTGTCATTTTATTAATCATCAAATAAAATGATTCACTGTAAATGATTAATGCTAGAACTCCAGTGAATATACACTTCTTTTAACTTTTAAGAAAAAAGGAAACAGTCAAAAGTGGTCATTTTGACTGTTTCCTTTTTTCTTTTCCATTATAATTTATTTTGAATTTGTTACTTTTTTCTAATTTTCAAAAACTTTTACTGCTACTTTTTTGCCCTTTAGTAGTTACAAAATCCAATTTTTACTCACAATAATCATATCAATAATCTTAATTTTTAGGATCACTAGGAAAAAATTAAAGTTAAAAGTGAAAAAGAGATCCATTTTGTTTTCAAACTTACAAGCAAAAACTGCTGAGAAATTACAATTCAGTTTTATTTTTTGTAGTAAGTACAATATTTCTGTAACCAAAAGATCACAATGATATTTCTAAGCACTGTACAATAAATCTTTATCTTTGACATTATATGAAAGGAATTAGTAGAAAAATAAGTCTTCAACACTTAGAAAATGAACAAAAAGAGAAAAAACTAGATTGAGCTGATTGTTCTCCAATACTTTCTATTAAAATGTAGTGTGCTTGCTATTTTAATTGTATTATTTCCTTCCTTTCATGAAAGGTTAGGAGTTAAAATGTAAAAAGTTATTCACCATTCCTTTTTTACCTAAACAAGACAACAATTCTTATGATCTTCAACAAAAATTACATTGAATGAAATGCAAATTTAATAGCAAAAAACATTAAATCATTGAAAATGTTGAACTTATAATATACTAATTTTAAAATGCTTGGCAATAATTTATTAATAATGAAATAAAATAGTTACTGATTATGTATTATTTTTATACTAGAGATAATGACATTATTTTCCATTCATTTCTAGTCTCAAATTTATTATAATTTTGGTATTCCCAATTTTATAAGACATATTCATAATTTTCAGCAAAGTTTATTTAAAAAAAAAAAATAGTTTGAAAAACTGAAAAATGAAATGCTAATGCAAACTTTAGGGAGACCAATGAGATGGGAATTTAATTGTATTAGCAAGAGCTCTTAACATTATACCAATGAAAACTAATACATAACTAATACCAATGTCTAAAAAGCCATATTTTAATTATTAAAATAAAGTAATTTGGATTAAAGTAGATAGTTAGTTGAGCTATCGTCCAAATAACTAAAGCAGACAATAACACTATGCATTATTTGTATACTTACCACAACAAAAACTAAAAACTACCTCACATCATCATCATGCTTATTCAAACAAATTTTAAGTTTGGCTGAAATTATTAACTGAAGGCTTGTTCAAAATAATAATAAAAAAAAACAATGTAAATAGCTAGATTGATCTTGTATAATAAAAAAACAAATAAGATAAATACATAAAATAAGTTTACTTTAATGAGTTCAGTTTTATATAAAAGAATTATTTTCATTTGTTTTCTTTATGTAATAAGTTGTAACTTCACTCATTTCTGGAGACTTCTGCCTCAAATTAAGACATCTGGCTTTTGTTAAATCATTAAATTGCAATTGTTTAGGTTACCCAACCTGATCACAACAACAAAATGATGTAAGCTGAATTTTGACGTATTTATGGGATAAAAGTACAGTAAAAACTGCTTAGGCGACCACCTGCATTCGACGGGCACCTGTCAAAACAGGCGAAAATTTCTGGCATGGAATAGTTTATCCATAGAGTCTTCGTATAAGTTACCTGTATTAAACGACCACCTGTGTAACGCGACCGCGGGCATCAATTTTTGGTCCGAAACAACATACAACACCTGTAATAAGCGACCACTTTCGCAAATGTATCTGGTCTAAACTATTGTAAGAACCCATCTCAACAACGTTTCCACCTCATAATATAATGAATTAGTCTAAATTCTCGTTCGACGTTCGAACCCATCCCGGGCACTTTTCCTACCCTTGAAATTAGGTGCAGATGTTAATAAATTAGTCTAGCAACAAAGGAAATTTATTTCAGTTTGTTGGAAAATGTCCGAAAAACGAAAGAAATGCAAAGTGCTGTCGTCAGAAGATCGTATTAAAGTCATCACAACAGCAATTAGCGGCGAAGTTTAACTGTGGAAAACGAAATTTATTTTACCGTAGACCTACAGTATTTTCCTTGGGGGTATAAAATATTGTACACTATACAATTAATCGGCTGATCTCTTCATTTGATAAAATTTATTTTTATTTACTTATCTATTTATTTTGAAGCTCATGTACAGTACATGTGCGATAAATAGTTTCTATATCAACCTACCTTATTTCCCTGATATTTTAAGGAAAATAATATCCAAGTCATTTTCACATGCAAAATATTCAAAAAACAATAAACGCATTAATGCAAAACTCAGTTTTACAGGCAACCTACCTTTTTTTATTCCGCAATGACAATCGCGGAATGTAATGAAATTGTACAATGAGAAAAAATAATAAAATCAATTTATTATTATTTAATAATTTTTCTTATTGTACTTAAGAAAATATTAAATATTAAAAATACAGTATTTTTAAAGTTAAAATATGATTAAACTAGCAAATACCAAAACCAAAGTGATGTAGAAATACAACGCGCTTGTATATCGATGACGTAATGCACGTAACTGAGGAGCGAACAAAAACAACCGAGTTGAATTAATTAAGCCGGAAAAAAGAAAGTGTGTGTTATAATCGAGAAAATGCGAATATTGTATTAATCTTTAAAATATTGGTATTAAATCTGTCTTATAAAATCACAACAAACTCCTGTAAATCGAGTTATCCAATAAGAATAAAATACAATACCAATATAGCCCTGTCATTGAAAAAATTTGCTTTTATTTGCTCACCTCGAGTTTTTCTTAGTAGAAATGGCTAAAAAGTGCACAAAATATGTACAGAAATACAGTATTACAGCACCACCTGTATTGGACGACCACCTGTCTAAAAGACCATTTTTTGAAGGAACCGTAGGTGGTCGCCATAGATAGGTTTTACTGTATATTAAAACTCCAGAATTTTATGTATTTTGCCTTTAATTATACAAGAATTCAGATTTAGCAGTGTTATGTTTAATAAAAATAGTGTCTTTTCTTAACAATTTTTGTCTAAGTTATTTTACATGTAATTAACTAGCCTCATTCTACAACATTTAACTTCTACATCTTTTTCATTTTGAATTCAACATTTATAATTATTTTTCATCTCTGAAAATTAAGTATAAAATTACTGAGCTAGTCATTTCTGAACAACACTACAGTAATTAAGAAATGCATATACTCATCCCTAAATTAATATTTCCCAAGAAGCTATTGGATTTAAGAATATTTTGAACACACTATTATATTATACTATATATGTGAAATATATATACGTGGTACGATCCAAAAGTTTGGGGACTGCAGTAATGTATGACAACAAAAGCATGTATTTAAAGTTACAGCATATGAAATGGATTCTATCAAACCACCCCTACGTGTTCAGGTTGATTTCGCCCATGTCACATGATTAAACCACGAGTGCTGTTGTTTTTTTTCGGAGATAGTTACCTTTGTTTTGCGACGTAATAAAAATGGAGTTTCAAGAACAGCGCTGCAACATTAAATTTTGTCAGCGTTTAGGTAAAACATCTATGAAGACTTTAAAACTGCTAAGAAAGGTGTACAGTGATTCTACCATGGTGAAATCAAAGGTTTAAAGAGGGCCGAGAATCCATCGCAGATGATGAACGCTCTGGCCAACCTTCAACTTCATGGAACGAGGAAAATGTTGAGTTGGTCTCTCAATTACCTAGACATTTTATGTCGTTTGAGGGAATCCATTCGTCGTAAACGGCCGCAGATCTGGCAAAGTGGTGACTGGTACCTTCTGCATGNATATATATATATATGTTATATATGTGTTTAATAAATAAAAATTTAAACTTACATTGCTACTACTATGACTAGAATTTTCTTCTAAATGTCTTTTTTCAGAATCTACTGATGTCACTTTTTCTGTTCTTTTTTCAATAAGTTGTTTATCTATATGAAATTTATTTTCTGGAGCTTTATCTTTTAAATCCAAGTTTTTTGGAAGTTTTAGATCATCATCAATAGTCAACGAGCTTAAACTTGTTGCTCTTGAAAATTCAGCTGGTGTTCCTTCTTCAGCAAATGATGTTTTTGAATCTTCAAATATACTTTTTTCTTTAAATGATTCATCTGGACATATCATTTTTTCAGGAAGGGCAGTTGAATCTTTAAACTCAAATATATTTTTTTTATCTCTATGTGGACTAGGTGGAACAGTCTGACTGGGAGAATCTGGCAAATCACTTGGAGATACAACTTCACTAGCTCGACGACTAAAATGAAAGAAATTAAGTATGAAATTTCACATTTGCATAAAATTAATAAAATTTAAAGATATATTATAATTATCTTTAAATTTGATTAATTTTATGCAAATGTAAAATATATATATATATATATATTGATTGTACATATATAAAAATGTATATACATTATATGTGTATGGACCGTTTATTTTGAAAGTGGTGTAAGTCCATTTTTGGAAAAGTTGAGAAATCATATAATATACATACAATTTAGTGTAAACTTTTTATTTATAAACAATTCACACTTAGCATTTTAAAATAACCATACACTTCGATCAATTAAAAATTCATTAGTAAATGACATTGCATAACCATTGATTATGAAAGTGGTGTAAGTCGATTTTCTGCAGTCTAAGCACTTGGGCTGTCCATAAATTACATCTGCATTTTTCTTGAAATTTTTACTCCCCTTCTCTTATTCCAGTTTGTCCAAGTTTTTGTAACCTTTTCCCCTCTTTGAATGTCCAACATAACTCAACCCCCGTTAAAACATTCATCACTTTATAAATGATAGATACCATAAGTAGAAATGAAACATATATTTATTTGAAAGTTTCTTGTATGTTTCTTTTCTACTTATGGTATCTATCATTCATAAAGTGATGAATGTTTTAACAGGGGTTGAGTTATGTTGGACATCCAAAAAGGGAAGAGGTTACAAAAACTTTGACAAACTGGGATAAGAGGGGGGAGTAAATATTTCAAGAAAAATGCAGATGTAATTTATGGACAACCTAAGTGCTTAATTAGACTGCAGAAAATCCATAAATGATGTCCACACTAGAAGAGAGGGGTTAACCCTCTCACCCCTTCCAGTGTGGACATCATTTATGGACAGCCCCTTACAACAGAGGAGTAAAACTATGAATTTTACCAACAAATGTACAATTTGATGGAATGGAAAAATAATCCATGTAATGAACCTAAATGAAAAGCAGTATCTAATGGTAAGCTCATAATAATGATAAACTTATAAAATAGTTTAACAATAAGTACATATTTTTAATGTTCAGAATAAACACCACTATTTTATTTCTTGTTATTATATATAACCAAAATCAGAATAAACCACAATGTTTCAAGTGAAACTGAATTTTACATAATAGAAATTTAAAGAATTTTACAGTTCAATAATTATGAAAGTAGTGTAAGTCCATTTATGGCCCAGAAACAATATATTAGTTTAGTAAAATTCACATAGAAGACTTTAGAAATACATAAGTTGATTGCAAAAAGTCATAGAAACATTGTCAAACTTAGTATACTTTATTTATATTTTTGAATCAACTAAATTACAAATGTTTAAATATCTTGAAAGAAGAAAAACATGGACTTACACCACTTTCAAAATAAACAGTCCATATATTTAAATTCATTTTCAGGAAAACAAATTTTCAAGAAAATAATATATTTTCTAAACATAAGAAACTTCAAACTATAATATTAAATAAATAAAAACTGATTAAGGTTACTGAAATTATTTATTCTGAAATGTTTTAGACTTCAGTTTTGGACAACTTCAGTGTATATGTAAATTAAATATAGCATAATGAAATATAAAGGCCAGAAATAAAATCAGTCTGAAAATGATGAAATAATTTTGGTAACTTTAATCAAGCAGTTTCTGTTTATTGAGTATATACAGTAAAACTATTCTAACACAAATGTCGGTAACTCTTAATATTTCTTTTTTTTTTAATTAAAGTTTTTCATGGTCCCCAACACCGATTTATGTTAATTTCAACTTCCCTGACTCAAATTTTAATATTTATTCTATCCTAAGTGATCCTAATTATTGGATTTCCATGAAATTTTCAGACAGTTAGTTGTATCTACTCTCCAACACTAATTTTCAGACAACATTCCAGTCCAAAGCAAGAGATCCTCTCACTTTATCTCATATACTCAATATGTTATTTATATTCAATGCACCACTGTGTCATGTTTGACATGGAAGCCGTACAGCATGTTGATTCGGATTCAACATAGGTCATGTGAGCGGCCACATGCACTGGCGATCAAATTCGGGATGGAGAGGGATTGAGAGACTATGCACCGTAAGTACTGCACTCAGACTCTAGGGTTAATAACAAATAACTGTTTAATAATTTCAAAAAAAAAGGTTATAGGATACATATCATAATGTTAGATTAACCGACCTTTTTAACAGAGTGATTGTGAGAGAGAGAGTTCACACGAGGTTTGAGTGCTGAGATAAATATACCTGAGAGTATGACTTGTCGAGTTCCAACTTTCTAAGTTCGTTTTTGGTAATAGGGTTGTCGTGTGGACAGTTCGATGATCGGAGCAGTTTGGAAAAAGGTGATATCTGGTGATGAAGATTTGGCAATATCTGTTAGTAGGCAAGGTATCCGTAAAGGTGATATGAGAACTAATTAGAAGCACTGTTGACGACTGGGAACTGGGCAACGACTTCTTTCCTCGGAAAGGACTAAAACAGTGACTGACTCTACAGATGTTAATTTTGATATCAGTATATTATCACCTGGCTAAGAGGTCAGCAGATCATGGGAATGTGTCGCTTTCATCGTTAGGAAAGTGTACGTGGAGATTTTCTCAGGTAGCTGAGAATAACAATTGTTGAGCAAGTATGGTGTCATTGATGATTGATTTTTGTTAAAGTTTGGATTCTCATATATTATATATATAGCATTTGTTTTTTAAAAATTATATAAAAAATTAACCTTTATCAGAATTTGCAATATTTTTTAATGAATTGGAAAAAATCAGTCTATTAGATGAACATATTATGTGATCTGATGGATTGAAATAATTAAATTTCATACTTAAATTAATAAACATTATTCTAAACCCTTTACATTTCATTCTGAGCTTCAAATATCAGCCTTAACATTCAAAACTTTAAATAATTAATACAATTTAATTTAAAACTAAAAGCAAAGAGTAAAAAAGAAAATTTCTATATACCTGAAATCACTAATAACTGAACTGCGATCATCTTGAATCGAATGTTGTTCAAAACTACTGAGAGATCCAAGAGAACTGCATCGTGAAAACATTAATGGTGTTTCTTCAGCATAATTAACTTCCTCTCCAAATGTAACTGTTTTTCCTTTAAAAAACATATTTTTTAATTTCAAAATATAAAACCTATCAAATGAAACATGTTTTATAATTTAATCTTTTGAAAGATAATTATTTTTGATTATTTGATCAAATAATTGTATTTTATTTTAAACAACTTCAAATCAAGCATTTGAACTTTAAATAATCTGACTGAACAACTATCCCCAACTAAACTTTAGATATAAACATTTGTACAGTATAAATTTTTATATTAAAACAAAACTATGAACTATATTTAGATAATACTGTATTCAACATTTAATAATGAATTAATAACAAAAATGTGTTCTCTAAAATGCATGGAATGTCCAATATTAAAAGGTACAGTTGACTGTTATACAAACTTATTAATATTGCGCATGTGCAATATTGGCACCATATGCATGACTAGCCACGCTCATGTGTGTAGTAGTAGAGTCTGGAATGGTGTTTTGTTCAAGATTCAACTTAGCTTCCAGGAAGCAAACAAACATGGCATATGTAATCACAGAGCATTCGAAGTGTGAAGAGAGTTATCAGATTTTTGCAAGCCGAAGGAGTTAATCAGAGCAAAATTCAAGATTACAGGGTGTTTATGGTCCAAACATTTTAAGTTGAAAAGAAGTTAGAATTCGGTGCCAAAAATTTAAAGATGAACAAATGAAACTGAATGATGATCCAGAGAAGAGAAAAAAGAGACAGACCAAAAATCTTACACACTGATGACATCTGCTGAATAGTCGAACATTTGATTAGGAAAGATTGTCGCATTAAAGTTCGTGAAATTGCTGCAATGACTGGCATTCCTGAGTTGTGTTCATGAAATCATAAGCAACCTAAACTTCTGCAAAGTTCAGCTCGCTGGGTGCCAAAAATGCTGTCTTATGAAAAAAAACCAATCAAATGAGTTCTTCATTTCAACATCTCACCCAATACCACCAGGAAGGAAATTCTTTCCTTGAAAGCATCATTACCAAGATGAAACCTGGGTTTATGAGTTTACCCCAGAAACAAAACAACAGTCCATGATATGGAAACATCCAGCTTCCCCAGTAAAAAAAAAAAACTCAACCATCTGCCCAAAACCATGGTCACTGTGTTATGGGATAGTGAAGATCTACTACTGTGTGAATTCCTCGAACTGAACACAACCATTAACCAGGGATGCACAACCTCTTCTGAAGAAGGGCCAGGTTAGGATTAAGTTTACTGACCAGTGGGCTGGACCATTTTACAACCCTTTTTGTTGATAGAAAGTCTAATTACTTTAGCTGTGGGCAGTATTGACAATCACAGGAAATTTATGGCGACATGGTTTGAAATAATTATAAAATCCAAACTTTTTAGTGCAATCAGCTTCCTTTAGTCGTATGACTATATTCCAACTATTAATTTTCTTGGTCCAACATAAAAATTAAAAATTTTCTTCTATTTTTAGTCTATGGAGAGACATTGTTGTAAATAATTGGTTGTTATAGCATTTGTACATTCCTTATTGAACTCTGATTGGTTTTTTCTAGTTTGAATGACATTAGGTTGACAAATCAGTGTCTTTTCAGAAAAGATTGATTCAAATTTCCTGGGAAGTACCACAACCACTTTGACTATACCAATCAGAATCTAGAATGTAAATAAATGCTAAAAAATCATTACTTTCATGGTTTTTCAGCACTATTTTCACTTGTGCTTTTATATTATTTGAGGCTATTTAGACAAATAAGCAAGTTTTCTGAAGCATAAAATTGAAAATTTTCCGCAAAATAGAAACTTCTGATAACACCAAAAATGATGTTCTAACATCACTTATTCTATTTGATTCTTCTAAAAATTGCTGTAATATTATGTATTAGACTTAAAATATTTGATATCTAAACCAGAAAGTGTGTTAGCTAGAAATAGACAAACTTCAACACTCCATTTCTCACACTCAGAAAGTTATAAAACAGTTGGGTGCTAATGACTTTGTGAAATGGAAAAAGTTCCATACTTAAAACTTTCAACTTGTTTGGTAGAGGAAAAACTTACCTAGCTAACAGATAAAAAAAAATTGGTTCAATATGATACAATTTTTTTTGCCTAGTAGGTAGTGAAGTGAGTTTTGCAGGAAAAATTTTATGGCTAAACATTTCAGATAAAACATTAATGGTTTTATTAAATAGTCAATCAACATAAAAATTAGAGCTAAAAAACAGAAAATATAGCTACTTTAGTTAGTATACAAAATTAGCACCAGCTAAGCATCTTAATCAACTTCTGTATATTATTGCTATGTAAATAAATGGATATTGTGAGTTGTTAAATTTGTAGTAGCATACACTTCTTCCAGTCGTCTCTCAGGCCATCTCCATCCTGAGTCCAAGTGCCTACAAACACGACTGTTTGCACAAAAGCAAAATTAGCGGCCATTAAGGTTTCTGTGCAGGGACGACTACTGTGGAGCAGTTGAAGCAAACTGCTCCAGGCACAGGAATCATGAGGGCGCCATATTAGAAAGGCAAAATAAAAACTTATAAAAACATTTGTAAGAAAATTATAATAAAATTTCAATTTCCGAAAAAAACAAAATTAATTAATTTATAGAAATTCGCTGAACTTTCTAGATTTATTAGTCACACACACCTGGCTTTTAGACAAAATGAACCTCTTATCTCTAGAGCCGGCTAAGTATTTTATTGCCTTGTTTACTCCTTTCCGGACTAATTGCATGGTGGTCTGCCTCGGGTAATGTAGGTCAAAGTTCATGAACGTATGTTAGAGTTTGCATTTGCGCTTGCCCAGTATGATTTTCGCAATGTGTGTCCTTTGGTACCATTTTGTTCATCTGTCTTCATTTAACAATGTTGAAAAACAAAGAATCGAACAAACATGGAATTTCTTGCAAAATTTACTATCGATGGAAATGTGAAATCCGGAATTTTTGCCGATTATCTTTTCGATTAAAGTCCTGTATTTTCCCAAAAGCCTCAATTAAATTTTTCTTTAAACCTAAACTAAAACCTAACTTAAAAAAAGGGAAAAAATTCCAAACTCCCTTTTCGTTCAAAGTAAACATCTCAATTAAAACTTCTTCAAAAACTTCAGACTATGAGGCGTTAAATATAATTAAAATATTTTATTCTTGCGAGCGCTTATCAACTTCCAACATGAGACTTCTGATATCAGACAAGGACAAGAAGTTCGTTCTATGCAGGGAGGAAGACTTTCTACGCAGGGCCACAGACTTCCTCAACCAGTCACAAGCTGTCATCTTACTGGAAGACCCAACACCAGCCGTATTAAGAAAAACAAGGAAAATAATTACTCTCCCAGGGGTTACTTCAGTTCTTTCGGGACGCTTGGACCCCCATCCAACGTCGCTTGTCCCAGACTTTTCTCTGAAGCAAAAACGCACAAAGAGAGCTGGCCGTTAAGGCCTTTAGTCAATAAGCGGTCCCACCCTACATACTTCCTTGAAAAAGCGCTTGCTAGATTGCTAGGTGGGCTACTTCCTTCCTCCTCCCAAGTAGTGTCCTCATCTGTCATGGCTAAAGAGAGGTTATGCACTACGCTGGCTGGCTTGAATCCAGATACTTACACATTTTATAAAATGGATGTGGTTGCGTTGTACCCTTCGGTACCGCACTTTGAAGCGGTGATGCTAGCCAATACCTTACTTATCAAAGAGGGCTTTACTGCACAGCAAGTTTTAGAAGTTCGTGAAGCATTACTCTTTATTACGGAGCACAATTACTTCCGCTTTAATGGAAAGATTTACCTGCAGAAGCAGGGGGTGCCAATGGGCTCACCACTGTCAGCTGTATTGGCAGAACTCATCATGCGGCGTGTTAAACACAGTGTTTTTAAATTCCCTCTCACCATAGCTTACCCCTTAATTTATTTAAGATACGTAGATGATATTCTTTTGGCGTGGCAGGATACAGAAGACTCCTTCCTGGTATTAGAACACCACTTATCAAAAATGTATGCCACTATACACTTCATGTGGGAGAAGGAAGTTGGGAGAAAAATTGCTTTCTTGGACTTGCACATTCAAAAATCCCAGGAAGGCTTGAAGTTTTCCCGTCTATCACAAATTTGGCAATATCCCACCCATAATACCGGCCACAGCCTGTCAACCACAGCAATATGTTAATGCGGCCATAGCTCCCATGATCAGACGGGCATTCTTACTACCATCGACACAAAATCTTATCAATACCGAACTGGAAGCTGTCCGCACAGCGGTGTACGCGGCGGGATTTACTGCCTCCAAATACATCCATGTTAAAAATAGAGTCATACAGTCTCTCTTCCCTGCCACCACATTGCGCAGACCAAGAGATTGGACAACGCTCCGTCCCTCACTCCCATACTGTGGACACTTCACGTCCCGGATCTGCCGGATCTTCAGGCGGAATGGCTTTCGTTTACCTATTGCCCCACGACCATGTCTGCGACGAATCTTATGTAATGATAGGGATACTATTTCCACCCTGGAAAAATCTGGTGTATACTCCGTTCCCTTGCAGAATCCAATATCAGGAATATGCACCAATTATATAGGAGCGACCACCAGAATGCTTGCTACCCGTATATCTGAACACCAACGTTCGGTGGCACTTGGCAATTGCGACACGGAACTTTCCAAATTGGTGATACATCATCATCACATAGCGCTTTGGAATCAGGTGGAAATACTCAAACGCTGTGATGAAGGGAGCTTGATATATATTTGGGAGGCCATCCTCACAAAACTGCTCTCCCCGTGCAACTCCCCCACCCTTGACTTACCAGATGTCTGGATTAATATATACAGGCAGTTAAAAAATCAACAATAATTTTACATTCTTTTCCCGCACCTCCTACATGACTCAAAGCGCATACGTGTCGGCCTCATTATGTGCGTCTTTTTACGTGTTTTATGTATTTTAAATTATGTCCCATGCTTTAGTCTTTAATATTTAAATATTAATGTAAACTAGCACTTATGGATCTATTCTGCTCAGTTTCTATGCTGTCTATGTTAAGGCGCATGCGTGCCAAAAATTTTATACACGTTTACAAAGGGTTTTTGTTTTTAATTTTTAATTTTAATTTAAAATGTAAAATTTACTTGTTCTTAATCGCCATCCTAATTGGCTCTTATGTTATGCATGTTAAGGTGCACGCGCGCCAGTTTTTCGCATTTACAAAATAATTAATAGCCATTCTTATCAAAGTTTATTTGTTTTAAAACGCATGCGTACCAATTTTAAATATTTTAAAATGTTTTTAGTTCTAAAATTTAAATCTCATTTATAATAGTTATATTCAAAAAAAAAAAAAAAAAAAAGGCTAATATCGTTAATGTTTAAATTTAATGTATGGTTCAAATTCTCTATTCGTTTTTGAATTACCTGAAGATGACATGCATATTTACGTCGAAAGCGCTCGCAAGAATAAAATATTTTAATTATATTTAACGCCTCATAGTCTGAAGTTTTTGAAAAAGTTTTAATTGAGATAACTGTTGGCGTGACATCCAACCCCAGTACTTACTACTCCTAACAAGTAAACATCCGTCAACTTCGAAAATAATTGCACATTCCAACTCCAAAGTTGATAGTTAGCATGGTCCCGGGGGCAACTTTGACCCATCCGCGTACCTTTACCTCACAACAATTAATCGCATGATCATTCTCCCAGGACGAAACTATAAAAGCCACTTGCTTCCCCCTCTCGGGGGAGTCATTCATCAACCGGCGAAGTGCCTGTCCTCCAAGATATTATCTAATTTTGTGTCCTTATCCTACCAATTCGGAACCCTTTGGATATCATATATTTTTTTCCTCACGGATATTTAAATACAGAAAGAGGTATGGAACAAATTTTTGTGACCTCTCTCGCGGCCCTTCGCGTTTTAGGGACTCAGAATTTTCCCTCGATAATAGATCTATGGATGTAGCTAATAAATCGTTGTTTCCTTGTTAAATTGGTGTCCTCTTTTACTCGTATATCGCCTGTCACCTTACCGACGGCACTCCTCCCTCCTCCACTCGACCCGAAACATTAAATCCCGTTACATGGGAGTAAATAAAAGGAAAAATTTTAAAGCCATCTTGACAGTGAGAAGGTTTAACAACCTGTTGCCGGATCGGAGATTCCAACCTCCCCGACGGTTCACATATTGGTTTGCAGGAGTGGGGTTTCGACTTCTTTGGAACTTCGGTAAGGCGACGGAGAAAAGGCCATATACGAGTAACAGGGTCGATTCGAACTGAGTTAGGTATTAGTTTCCTACAGTAGGGACATTAAATAGTAATTAGTAGACATAATGGAGCGCGATCCGCAACCTCAACCTGCAGCTGGGCCAGGCAACCCAAATCCAAACTCAATGCCGAATCCCATCACATTGGGAGGTCTAGGCAAGATAATACCACTTTAAGGCGGCCGCCTTAAAGTGGTATTATCTTGCCTAGACCTCCCAATGTGATGCACGTTAAGTTAATTCTTTGAGGCTGCCTGACCTTGAGGAACTTCAGAATTCCCTATCGCCCACACACGAAGAAGAAAATCTCTCAGCAGAGGCGTAGCTAGGATGGGGCAAGTACGGCACGTGCCCCGGGCGCCACTCGCAGAGGGGCGCCAAATGGTCTCCAAGACAAACAAGATTTGTTTCTGGAGGGAGAGGTGGGCACCAATATAGTGTTGTGCCCCGGGCGCCAGTTATGTTCGCTACGCCATTGAGTCAGTCGGCCATGGCATCTGATGACGACATACTGGCTGTTTTGAATGTTTATTGGCAACAAATTCTATTAAAACTCGAGGGAAAAAAGTATGCATAGAAGTCTATGGTGGAAATAGTAGTAGCGGTGGTGGGTTGGGTAGCACTGATCACAAAATTAATTTTTCAAGAGAAATCTTGGGATATAGATTCTGTTAAAAAGCATCAATTATCAGCGAAAGAGCAATGGCAAGTCGATTTTACTACCAAAATTCATGGATTAAAATTTATAGATGAATATATATTAATAATTCTCAACCACATCCGATATTAGTACAAATTGTAAACATTATTATCGCAAATTAATTTTATAATTTAATAATTAAAAAGAATTTATTAAACTTTGTCTTATTTTAAGTTGTCATGTTTTAATTTACTTGGATATTAAAACAATAAATTTTTTAAAATGTAAAAGAAAATGATATAGAGTATGAAGATGTTTTATGAAAATGGAAGAAATGAATTGCAAAGTTTTCTAAATATTAAAAT